>NW_028301606.1:7575757-7878787 GCF_987345545.1 Pholcus phalangioides
GTGGTGCTGCTGTGGTGGTCGAGTGGTCATAGTGATGGACTCGCATCACGAGGATCCAGGTTCGAACCCTACAGATGCCGTAGAGGCGGTTGTCTGAAGTTGGTTTCCCATGGTTCCCAACTTCGAGGCACAAATGCGAGCCTATCTCCCCATTAAAAAGTCTCGCCACAGAGAGCAACAGGCCTACAACGATTCATTACTCAATCATTACACTTCACTCATAGTTAGAAAAACTGGTGGCAGATGGCAGCACTACACATAACAAGCATTATACAGAAACAAACTTCACGTCAGGTTTCACTACACGTACACGCACATTCCCGCATGTACCAATCGTTAGAGGTTCCACAGAGGAATATGGATGAGGTACATGTATGGTTTAATAGTAGTAGTGCCTGAGTGGTGCAATGATAACATGTTAGTTTCCCACTATGAAAGTTACTGTCAAAGTCCAAATCTGGGCATAGAACGTTAGAAGCAAAGAAGCAAGTTCTTTACCTACCGAGCCTAGGGTGACAACTGATGGATGGAACCTTGATTTCCCATCCAACCCCACTGGTTGGAAATTGTCATATGGCAATATATGGTGTGCAGTAAAGTAGATTGTTGTACAGTAGCACTAATTGTTCTGCGATGTATGTTGCACATTTTAGCATATTCTGCTTCGTGGCCTATTTCATTGTCATAGAGACTTATTTTATTCTTCACAGTTGCAATATTTTTTTTCAAATTCCTGAACAATTTGTTTCAGTCATGCACAGTAACTTCAATAGTGGACATTTAAATATCAAGTAGTAGAAGATTTCTTTATGGCAATAAACATTCATGAACTCTTGAGAAACAAAACTAATGTACAACATAAAATTATTTTTTAACTATTTGCAAGCAGTTTATCAAAAAACTAGAAAATTCTTACTTTAACTTCCCACAAAGAACTTTCAAGTGCACGAGACTTTACAGGATCTGGTTCTTCGATATCATAGGGATCTGTAGTAACTTTAATTTAAATGAGATAAATAAAATTATAAGGCATTCATATCAAAAAATTACACAATAAAAATTAATGTTGTAATTAAGTCCTACAGATTATATTTTTACAGAGAGAGAGATATAGAATTTGCACTCTATTTTATCATCAGGAGTATAACGTATAACTTTTATACGTTCTTAAGCCTAGTTAACACAAATCTTGTAAATAGGTGGCATAATTCATGGGTGCCCAATTTTTTTTAGCAGAACTAAATTATTTGGCAAGGGCCTAGTATGAGCTGGTCAGTTTTGTTAGGTGTATAGGAATGCTAATTGATATTAGAATTTTGCCCGATTCTATTCCTTCTAGCATTAATTTAAAAAATGAAGACCTACAGTGAAACACTTAATATAATGTTTCGGATAATTTCTCTCACATGAGTCCTTGAAATGAGCAGAGGATAAAACAAAATGCAGGAGTCAGATTTATTCACAGAACAGCTATTTACAAGTACAGATCTTGATGCAATGTGACCTAAAGAATGTGATAGGCAAATAATAAAACATCGCAACTTATAAACGCAAAAAAGATTTAGAATGATCTCAACAATTCGAGTGACATCTTTACATTTCTGATTTGACATTATCACATCACCGAATTGGAGCTATCTCAAAATATCAATTTGGAAGTATTTTGAGAGGTTTACGAAAAAAAAAATATGCTACTGATTATTTACAGGTGAAAAATGACATAGGAAATTCTAAATAATTACTATTTACATAATTTTTATAATAATGATACTCAAGGGGCCGGAGAAATGTATCGTTATGAAGTTCCTGCTATAGATATAATATACATGCATAGAATTATATACAACTCTATGAAAAGTACATCAGGAATAGAGAGTAAAATCATTATCTAAATGATTAATATTTCATGGGATTTTTACTGTATAAGCATATAATTTTCTTAAAATGATGGGCGATATGAAAATGCAGGTTCTTGAATGGACTAGTATGGATTCATGGACTGGAGTTAGTTTTTAGTTTATCCATGCTGCAAAGCATTATTAATTGGACACAGAATGATGTTGGAAACTAAGATAAAAAAAAAGCTAATAATCAAAGTTATTACCTAGATCTGGGGACTATAAGCAGCAACAAATCATGTATGTGTGTAAACATAAATTCAGTTATAATGCATAATGACCGAATTTACCATAACATAATTATATATAGTAGAAACCTAATTAAGTAAATCGTTTTTGCACGTCCTTGTATCTACAGCCGTATATTTAGTTTTTCCTTTAACTTAATGAATGAAACAGTCTGTTCTATTCAATTGATTAACACGTACTGGCTGAATTAAGAATTGAATTGATTTTCTTAACTTTTGTCAAGTATTCCACTTTTCTGATTCTTTAGTTTAGAGATATAAACCATTAAATTCATGAAAAAAAAATCTTATATGTTTTCTGGACTTGTCCATGTCCATAGAAACATTAAAAGTAAAAACAAAAAAAAAATAAATTGATGGCATTAGTGCTGAAAACGGAATTTTTGTTTTGCAAATTAAATTAGGCATCTTGCACTTTCAGGAAAAAAAATCCAAGTGTTCTCACATAATAATTTTTTTTTTTTTTTTTTATAATTATTAAAACCAATTAAAAGGTTAAATCAAGATAAGACCATTTTTATAAGACTTTTTTTCTTAGTTTTTTTTCCAGCTTTACACAGACTTTCAAAGAACTTACACAGCTAAAACTGTACAATGATATAAAAAACATGTAAAAAAAGGCTCTATAAGGATTTCGGGTGAACTTACCTTCTTTACATGGTGCATGAATGAGTGTTTGAAGACTAGGATGCCTAATTAGAAGGTTTTGAATGAATGACAGAATAATAAGAATGACATCAGGTGAAGTGCATAATGTCAGCCTTGACAATTTCTTTACAAATGCGGCGACAAGATATGCAGGCAAATGACTACAAAAAAGTCAAAACAGTTCAAATAAAAGCAGAATCTGTCCTAAATATTCGATAATACATGATTCATTGATACCAATACAAAGATATGATGAACTGTGTGGTAAGAAAAAAAAACTTACGTGGATGACAAAAATAGATCAGCCAGAAAGAAGAAACGAGCCCGAAATTTGCTGGACAAGATCTCAAGTGTAAACAATGCATACAACTTATTGAAAAAATTTGGATACTCTCTAAAATTAAATGTAATTCAAAAAATAATCAGTGAAACTGAAATACATAAAAACACACAATTACATTTTCTTTGTTTCATACCCTGCCATTTTATACACATGAATACACATTTTACAGACAATTTGAATTTATACAACGACTCCTGCTTTTATCAAAAGGACCATGACATTGATGTTCCAATTGATATTCAACCCTGGATCTATCAAGCTAAAAGTTGGTAGAATGCTTCACTAACAGAATGCTCATGACTGACAACATTATTAGTGTTTTCAGAAAATGTGCTTTGAGCATTCATTCGCTGCACAAAATTATAATTTATTAATAAATTCCAGCTATAGGTGTGTCACCCTAAAAAAAAAAAAAGTGTTTACTGCAAACTTTGTCTCAAATACAAAAATTACCAATTGCTGCAATCTCATCAATACTTCAAGGGGGAGGAGTATAAATGTTACTAGATGACCTTGGAGGAGCAAGACTAAGTGCTTGAAAATCTTGAGTAAAAAAAAATATTGTTATATAACTTTAAAATTTACTCAGAAATACTGTTTTTGAGGGATTTATCATATTATCATCATTTGTAGCCACATGCTGTTTGGAACACAATTTATTTAAGCAAAACACCAATTACATCAGAGAAATAACAGCGCCTACAATACAACATCACGGCATGGATGCTATCCATGACAATAACTTTTTACATCGAACACTCTGGACTACTCTGCCCATGAGAGTGAATCTGAGGCGCCACCTATATTCCTGATACCAGTTGCCTTTATCGCTACATCGTTATATTAAGAGGACACATAGATTAATGGCAATTCTGAATAAGATTTGTAAAAAAAGGTTGTAGAGATAGTTATCGTTATATCGGGTATCGTTTTGTAGCAAGGTTTCACTATATGCAGCATAGTGAAGCATCAGATTTCAAAGCAAAAAATTTTCTTTCTTAATAGATAATTAAAAGCTGAAGAAATTCAGAAAAGGGCAAACATTTATCTATATATTTGGACTGAGTAACCATTTTTTGTTTTCAGCTTCTCTCCATCATGATGTTCATACACTAATCATTGATAATAAAAAGGTTAATATTATATATAAAATTCCCAATAACACAAATCATTCTTCGTATATACTCACTTTTCATGTAACATTTGGCAAAAAAAAAATAAATAAATATATATATATATATACAGGGTGATTATAAAAAAACTATCCCGACATATGGGCCCCTAACTATCATACCATTCACAGAAACTGAATGAAATTTTGGCATAAGGTATTTTGATGTATGCGCTCAAGAATGATATGGAAAACAACAGTGTCACTCTAACAGTTACGGTTACAGTGAGAAAATTTCGAAAATATCAAATGGCAACACCAAGTTTTTTGTATTGGAATGTGATCTCCATTCTGAAAAATCCTAAATAGCATTCGAACGGCAACTGTAGCATGAAAATCACCGGCGGTAGATAGGCTAAAAGTGAGGACAACCAATAAGGACAGAGAAGCAGCATAAAATAAAGCATTTTATTGTGTTTCACAAATTTTCCACATGACCTTGTGGAGGACTAATCCGGCTGGGATCTCAGACGAATGAAACAAACATTAATGCTCTGGTGCACGACAAAGTCCTTTTTACTTTTTCCTTGCCTAGCTCCAGGGATTTTCGTGCTACAGGTGCCATTCCAACGCTATTTAGGGTTTTTCACAATGGAGATCACATTCCAATACAAAAAACTTGGTGTTGCCATTTGATATTTTCCAAATTTTCTCGCTGTAACTGTAACTGTTAGAGTGACACTGTTGTTTTCCATATCATTCTTGAGCGCATACCTCAAAATACCTTATGCCAAAATTTCATTCAGTTTCTGTGAATGGTATGATAGTTAGGGGCCCATATGTCGGGATAGTTTTTTTATAATCACCTCGTATATATACACACACATATGTTTTCGTTTATTAATTTGTCAAATATTCATTGTTTTGATAAAAATTAATTTTGCAACATAATGTACATTTTTCTATATGTATATAATTGAATAGTTCCTCTCATTAGAAATCAATTTTTCAAGACAAAAAACTAATTATATTTACACATTTATTTCTGGGAATGTCGTATCATTCATATAATTGAGTGTATTCTAATAATTCTCGTCTATTAGAATCACTGTTAAAACTTCAATATCAGAAGCTAGATAAAGTCCTTAATTATGCCTGAAGTGAAACCTCACTGCAATGAAAATCGATATAACAATAAATCCCTCCACAACAATATATTTTCATGTCTTGTTTGGAAATGTTAAGCTGCTACCTCTAGATATAATCTCTCTACAACAGTGGTTCTCAACATATTTTGACTCACAGAGCCCCGTAGGCCTATTTTTTAATTTATTTAAAGTTACATATTTATTTTTATTATTTAAAAATATTTATAATAATTATCATTTTTAAAAATTTTAAGGTTTTTTTTTATATTTGACAGAACTATTGCTGCTTCGCAACAATATATTTTTTTGGTCCACACAGTATAGTTTTATGAAAGTTTCAGTGTATATTCTTACTTTATCTCCCAACACTTTTAATATAACATGTGTGAAATGCAATATTAAAGCAGTTATTTCAATTAGATCGAGGAAGACGAGTGAAAAAAAAAGATTTAGTAACAAAATAAATATAGCACTTGAAAGACTTACAGATTCAGATTTTGCATAAGGTAGAAAATTCCATTTAAAGCTAACAAGCTGACCACACCACCTGAAATATTTTAAACTCAGTAAATGATATATATTCCTTTAAAAATAACAAATTCTGTTATAACAGAGAAAAACAGTTGATATAGCAGAAGACATTTCGAAAAGAATTTATGTATGTTGAGCTTTAGTTAGACATTTTTCACAGTTGTGGTTTGTATTCCGCTGGAAGTGGATGGTCTTAGGTTTTTTAGAGTGTCTCTGAAAATAAATCAAATTTTTGAAACAGCCTCCCAACACTTACTAACAATGCTTGGAGTAATTCTTCATAAGTGAAGAATTTGGGCCTTGAAGGTGGGAAACTACAGAAAACCAACTTCAGCCAACCACCACTACTTAACCTACCGGAATCGACTGAACCTGGGACCTCAGGATTTGAGCCCATCAGGATGTTCATATCACTGGATACACTAATGGGTAACTGATTCCTATGGCAACATTTTATAGCTGCGAAAAAAAACAAAATACATTCTCACTTTACAAATGGGAATCTTAGAAAACTAGGGGATCAAATGCTGTGGTTGAACTCTTAGCATGGGATGAACACCCACATAGCGATTATTTGCACTATCTAGAAACTTAGAGAATAAAAAATAGAGTGCAATAAGATTTTCTTAAAATGACGAAATTTAAACTGAATACTCTGAATTTAAGCAGCTAAATAACATTTTTAAATTCAATAATTATGAAATTACTCACCGTGGTTGTAAGAATCTGTCAAAAAATCAGTTAGAATAAGAGGATCACTGAGATATGGCAAAACTTTCTTCGGCAGATATACGAGTACTTTTTTATACACAGCAGGAGGTAACTAGTAAAAAGTTAAAATTTTTTTTATAAGTTATATGATAAAATAAGTCAGTCCAAGATATACCAAATACTGTATTTTACTTTTTGGACCACATTTTTTTATACAGCATATACACCATTTTCCAAGTAAGTAAGTAATATTGGGGGGTTATAATAGGAAAAAATTTAATATTTTTGTTACACATTTTTTGAAAGAAAGAAAATATAAATTTAAATCAGGCTACATTTTCCAATCAATTATACAAATACGAATACAACGCCACAACAGGCAAATTGCCCAACGAGGTGGCTGACTTAAGAACATCATGGATCCCTGAGCCCTACCTACTACTGCTACACCACACATGCACCCCCCAGGGGTGCAAGCGCCCCTCATCTATTTCGGAGCAGCAAAGTTCATTTTTGGAGCAGAAATTTTGAAAATGGAGCAGAACTAAAAACGAACTATATCTGCAATATAAGGAGTAATTTTTCTGTGAAATGCCAAAAGTTTTGCCAAAAATGGTTGAAACAAATAATTCTAAATAAATGTCCTTCACAAATTAAAATCTATTTAAATTTTTTCTGAATTATCTTATCTGTCACTACTAAAACATGCATTACTGAAATGACGAATAAAAATTATGAGACTCTTTTCAAATTAAGCAACATGCATACTAAAAACCTAGGCAACAAGAATTTCTGCTGCTTGAACACCAAAATCTTATTCATCCTGATATATAAAAATAGTGTGTGCAGAATATAATAAGGGTTTCCGTGAAAAAAAATTAGCTTCTCACAAAATTTAAAGGAATTATCAAATTTAAAAGCAAAATGCAAAAAACGAGAAAAATATAAATACCTTATTTACTTAAACAATTTTTCAACCTAATAGCATGTTAATAGATTAGAAATGTTTTTATTTTTCCTGCTGTTTTCTAAGCCTGAAGCCTATTACAATATTTTCTATGCACATCGCGAGTCGTTTTCAGAACGAGTTCAGCATCTCAATGACAATTTTTAAAAAATTTTTAACGCCCTTGAACATAAGATTTTATATGTCTTATTCCATTAAAGCATTGGATGGACAGATTTTTCAATGCTCGAACAGACTTTTATTTATTTGTTAACAATGAACTCTCTTTCACTGTCTGTGTTACCATGTGCTAAAGATAAAAAAGCCTTCACCAAAACTGGCAAAATTTTGAACTTTGGGCTGCTTTCAAGGTTATAAAGTTTGAATATGTCTGCCCAACATCTATCTATTCTCTGAACTGATTTCACTTCTTGTAATTATTTGCATTGTAGTGCAACCCATTCATCACACATAATTAATAGTTTTGTTGGTGATACAAAGTTGAGCAACATCCCAGCAATACGTGAGGGAGTAATGTACCATCCCAGCAATGCACGAGGGGAAGTGTAAACGTTTCATTCTCTCCAACATGTTTTGCGAAGGTAAGACATTAATATAAAAAAAAGGTATCTCACAGAAGTTATGTAAAATGAGCACATGCTCCTAGTACAAACTCCTTCCTTTGACTATTGTTAAAAGCATGCCCCTCCCCCACCAATGCAGTGGCGGACCGTGCCGCCATATTGGGCGCCGCCCTAGGAGGGGTGCCAAATGGAATGGAAAGGGTGAAAAAAGCTTTGTTTAAAAAAAAAAAAAAAACAACGCCGTCAGTAGCGCCAAAAACAAATTCCGCATGGGTAGAAATTGTTTTCCTCGAGCCTCCCCTGTGTTCACCAAATCCGGATTTTCGCAATATGAAATTGCCACGATCGGCAACTGCCGACGATAATCACACGACCGCATAGTGACTAGATGACAAAACTATGAATATTTTAGCTGGAGTTTTAACAGATCCCATTTTTTTCCAATGATCTTCGAAAAATGTCGGTAATTTAAACGAGTAAACCAATCCTCATTTCGATGTATGCGGTCTTTGAACGCAGGTTGGCAGCCGCGAAATTACCGTAATTTTCAGTATATAACCCGCAGGAGAAAAAACGGTCTCCGAAATCGGAAAATTCGGCATATTCATTCAGGGACTTTGATAGCCCGGCGGTTAACCAATAACAGTATAGCACTTTATACTTCAAGGTAGTAGAACTACTTTCCAAGGTCACGATATAACGCGATTGTGGTAGATGGTGGGAAGTGGAAAAAAAATTAAAGTCTCTCCCTCCGTATTTTTTTCCGTGTCTCGGAAAGAACGCGTCCCGTGAACAAAATTTTCATTCTTCTTTTTCCTAAATTCCCGGTATTTGACGCACTACAGTGCATTAGCGGTACCAGAAACAAGAATTGGCGCAAATGCGCAGGGATTCGGCGCCTTGGCGCACCATGTAGCAAGAGAACCGTTTCGGCGCAGTTTGGCGCAATTGGCGCAGCTCTTGCACCCCTGACCCCCCCCCCCCCGCGGAACCCCCAACGAATCGGTACATGCAGGAATGTGCGTGTACGTGTAGTGAAACCTGACGTGAAGTTTTTTGTTTCTCTGTAATGCTTGTTATGTGTAGTGCTGCCATCTGCCACCAGTTTTTCTAACTATGAGTGAAGTGTTATGATTGAATGATTTATCGTTGTAGAACTGTTGCTCTCTGTGGCGAGACTTTTTAACGGGGAGATCGGCTCACATTTGCGCCTTGAAGTTGGGAACCACAGAAAACCAACTTCAGCCGACCACCACTGTGGGGTTCGAACCCGGATCCTCGCATCGCAAGTCCGTCACTATAACCACCACAGCGGCAAATATATTTTATTCTTTTTTAAAAAAAAACAACAATATTATACAAGAGGTATATATAAGAGGGGCAGGGGAAAATTGCCAAGAAGCTGACTTGGCTCATGCTCGCTATCATAAGTAGATATTTACAGAAAATTCAGCATAATTATAACAAATAATAATAATGATAAAATATAATAAATGAAAGGGGAGGAAAGAACACAAAATATTGCACATATAGTTTATGGAGAATATAGTTTTGAAGGAGAAAAATATTGAATTTTTTTATTTGCACCTATATATCTACACTTTCAAAAACATTTTATAAAAAATTATCTAAAAAAACCATTTATTTATATTCCTGCATCTCAGTGAAAACAGAAAAGAAAAAAAAAAGCAGCAGATAATATGTAACAGTATATAAGACAAATTGAGAAATTCTGATGTTTCTTTAACATAAAATCTGCAGAAAATATTTTGCATTAAAATTTGTTCTTGTAAATTTAACGATATGCACGCATGGTCTTTTCACAAAAAACAAATTTTGGAATTAGAATGATTTCAGTGTTTCTTGGAATAAAAGCACACTCTAAAAGCACCCTCTACTGCCTTTGCTATTGCGATTTGACTGTACATTCTATGACAAAAAATGGTTGTTTAGGAGTCATATCACCACTTAAAGTTCGTCCCATGAATTTAGAATCACTCTGTGTAGTGTATAGGTTTTTTAAAAGAAATGACATATCTGAAATAGGCACATTATTCTGGCACTTTTCTAATTGAAGGTGTGCTTCTATAACTAACAGTTAATGAGTTATTTGAGCTAAAAAAGACTTGAGTTTCCACTCTATATCATATAGATACATTATACCCATGGAAAAATTAAGATTTTGAGCTTCTAACAATATTTCAATAACTTTACACTTATGGCTGCAACACTATAAGTATGAAAATTGTAATTTTTATTAAAAAAACCTTTTTGTGAATATATTCTGCTGAGCCCACAGAAACTTATCTCAATTATTGTTTTTCAAATGAGAAATAATTTGTTGATGGAAAACTGATTGAATACAGACAAATAAAAACTAGGTAGAATTACTCATTATTGTATATTTTACTATGTGAGGGTACTTATTAGAGCAGTAGGCAAACACTTTTAAGGAACCTACACAGTAATTGAGATTAAGAGCACAATTACAAATCTGTTAATGACAATTTCAAAAGAAGTCACCTCGAATTCGATCAAACATAATTCAACTCATTTTATTTTTTAGGATAAAATTGCAAAATCAATTGCATAATTAAATATAAAAAAATTGCACAATGAATTACATAATTAAATGTACATGCATACCTCAAATTTCAAAAACTTGATCCAGACCTGAGAGAAGGCTTTTACCAAATCTTTTGTCTTCAATGAAACTGACCCTTCTGTAAGTACATTCATGCTTTATGTTAAACCATGTATGTAATGGTAAAAAAAATAATAGCTTACAAAAGTTTGCTAAAAGGAATAAGTTTACATAGGATTGTTCATTATCCTGTGAAATATAATTTTTATTACTTCTATCTTATAACTTTTTATTTATTGTTATTTTTCCATTAACCTTTGTAGGGCCATTTATTTTAAACCGGTTACATAAAAGTTCTCAAATGGTAGCTCACAGATATAAGGTGCCAATGTCATGGATATCTATAATTTTCTTATCCATGACATTGGCATCAAACTCCATAAAAACATAAGTTATTGTTAGTAATTTGAATTCCCTTGTCCCAATGCAATCACATTAAACAGTGCTTGCTATATTAAGATATTTTTTTTCAGATTCATTAAATAAATGCTTTCTTTAATTTTTGAAAATTATTTTTAGAGAACATACAACAACGTACTATTTATTTATTCAATAATGTTGGCCAAGTCCTATACATGAGAATGCGGTTGATGACAGAAAAAGTTTTACATTTTTCAAAAATAAAAATTCTATGGGGGAATCAACAACAGAGGACGGGAGAAAGTTCCAGTCAGCTATGGTGTGCAGAAACAAGCTAAGTTTAAAGCAGTCTGTGGAAGTAGAGATAGGGTTTATCTTAGGCTAAGAACAGAGTGGAAGTGGCGAGCACAGCGACGAAGGAGAAGGAAGAGAAGCGAGATGAGAATATAGCTGAGAGGAAGGAACATAGTACATATAGTGGGGGCGTTTGATACAGCAGAGAGTATCAAATAAAAACTCTCAATCAGCTTGGTTTTTAAAAATTAAAGAATGCTTAAAAATTTCATAATTATAAAAATCATTGCTCAGACAACACTTTAGAAATAATAGTGTTGTGTGAATATCACTATTTTTAAATATAACTACAGAAATATTCCTCATATTTTGGTCGCTTTCCTCCCTACATATCTCTTATCGCGGCACTTGAGTGCGATCACTTCTCAAAAGATCAATATTTTCTAATAAATTTATCAGTAAAAAATTGAGAAAAATATCAAGTTTATCAAAGCCGCCCCCCCCCCCACTGTTTAAATTAGTATTATTAGCATAGGCAGGAGGGTAGAAGTGGAAAATCCCCCTTCCCGGCTCGAGTAGCTTTATTTGTAGAAATAAAGCTATATTTGTTGGTTTCATTTAATTTTTTACACAAGGAATGTAATTATTGACACCCAAAAATCCAGCATAAAAAACATTCGGTACGCTTCCAGTACAAAAAAAATTGACGGTACACAGAAAATAAACAAACAAATAAAACTTGCCAATATATATAATTCCACAGAAATATATATGATTTTTAATTCAGACTACTCAAATACATTTACCCACACATGGGGCATGATAAATTAGCTTAAAACTCAAAATATAAATATTAAAAACTCAAAATATAAGTCATTTTCGATTTGGTTAAGCACATACCCACGGAAAAATTGACGGGAAATATACAAAAATTATATTCTGTACTTGGTTTTTATTTGATCATCCACACCATTTTGAAGTACGTCGAGAACTTAACATCAACAATTCTGGTGACATTTTTGACCTCACTACCGCTTTTTAACAGCGAAAACAAGCCCTTCGACGGCCATCTTGAAGCTACACACAAGCGAGTAGAGCAGCGGAAACAAAACATCTTGAATTCACTGCTGTTATCGCTTGTCGCGGAATTTCCGCTCTGCGGCGGTACGTGCCACTATACGCAGGCGCACTGGAATCAGTGTGTTTGATTTCGCTGCTCAGATCTTTTCCCCACTCGCCGCTTTTCTATGTTCTCAGCCTTATATGGATGGTAAAGTATGCTAGAGATATATGTTGGCTTGGTGATAATACTGGAGGTATCAAAATTTAAAAGAGAATTTTAAAAACCATGGTTAATCGCGAAAAAAGACGTTAAGTACTTAGAGGGAGAAGATTAAGTTTGGGTTTTACTTCAAAAAATGACACAAAGGAAGACCAACTGCTGTAGATAAGCGGGTGGATTTATTTTGTATTTGTTCCAGCTTCTCGATATTACTAGCAGTGTAGGGACTCCAAATTTCAGAGGCATAGGAGAGAACTGGAAAAGTATAGGTTTGACAACAGAGAAATATAACATCACGAGTAGAGTATTTAAGGTTGCGGCGAAGGAAGAAGTGTTTATTGAGACATTTTTGGTAGATATAATCAATATGTTTTTCCAGCAAAGGTCTGCTGAAATAATTACACCAAGGTAATTATATTGAGAAATCTGGGATATAGAGGAGTTATTAATAGAGTATGAAAATTTGAGAGGTGAAAGTTTACGTGAAATTCTCATGAGTACCGTTTTAGATTGGTTGAGAAGCATTTGCCATGAGGAGCACCATTCGGAGATGGAATTGCGATTGCGTTGGAGAAGCATTTGCCATGAGGAGCACCATTCGGAGATGGAATTGCGATTGCGTTGGAGAAGCTCTTGGTCTGACTTGTGATTTATGGTGCGGTAGATTACACAATTATCAGCAAAAAGTCTATTGGTACAGTTGTGGTTTTCCGGGAGGTTGTTGATAAATATAAATATATAAAATTAATTTTCTCTCTCTGTGTGTGTGTATGTTCTCTATACAAATCCTCAATTTTAGACCGATCTTCGTCAAATTTCGCATGTATACCAAAGGGGACCCGACTTGAACGATATAGGCTACTTTAAAAGTTTCTCAAAGCTGGGCAAAAAACTGTCAGACAGCAATGGCTCCTGAGCCTCAACAATCACTTTCAGAATATTTACTTTGGTTATCATGGTTCCCTAGCAATGAGTTTCAGACATGCATAGCCTTTGTAACAATAGTTAGGAACCATTGGGGAATTTGCCAAACCTGCCTCTATCACTTAAATTTGAAACATGTTTATATAGTTGTAATTGTATAATATTTAATAGAATTGTTATGTTTTCTTACCTTTTATAACCGTGCATGGTTGATTTAATTAGTCTGTGATATTTTCATTGCTCATAGTCCGGAAAAATGTGCGATCCTGATCACATCGCCATTTTTAATTATTATTGTTGCCATTCTTATTTTGTAAAAGTTCCTATAAAAAGCCTATTGTCATTTATTTATGTAAATTAGATGTAATTTCCTATTGGTTGTGCTCTGATGTGTATTTTTCTGAGATGGTTGGTCCCAGGAGTTGGATTGTTCCGTATTTCCTTTTATAGGCATAAATACCCGGAGCCACTTCGCATTAGCTTGCATTCATCCTCGCCTTTCAACTCAAAATACATCACTTTAGGTGAAGGTGGTCGCCTTTGGGCGAGTCATCTGAAGAATGAAATAGTTTGTCTCACTGGTGCTTATACATCGCCGGCTGGTTCCGGACCCATCATGCCACATCTCTAGTCAATCGCTGTCGTCCCGGTTCATGTCATCGTTCATCCATTCGCCGTATGGTTCCGCATCGATCATTGCTTCCGATTGTCATCTCGGCCGTTTATGCAGCTCTTCCCGCCCCGCGAGGCCTCGTCTCGGATCGTGACCTTCCATTCAAGGTCGATGACGTCACGGCTTGTGTGACCTGATAATGATCGTCCAACTCCTGCAGTCGGACTAGATTGATGAGACTACAGACTTGCATTGGTGTACGGTATGAAAATTGAGAAATAATTCTGTTATTCGTAACCTATTTAATTGTTAAAGAATTAATAAATTTACTTTTGTTAAAAACTAGAAATTTCTTTGAAATCATTTGTCTCTCTCCCTTGTGTATCGATTGCACCGATTTCGCCAGACCAGAATCCTGGGTAGTTATGCTGGAACGTCGCACCTTCACAATGGTTTGTCACTTCTTTAATCTTGTCAGTATATATATATATAATAGTTTATATATATGCCTTTATAATGGTTTCCTCACTTTTTCAATCCTCCCAGTAACTGAAGAAAGCCCAGGCAGTGCCGGGTATTATAGCTAGTTAAAAATAAAAGTGGGGAAATTACTGATCCCTGAGGGGTCCCAGAATTTACGATGGCCTATGGGGAGTTGTGGTCTTTGAAACAAACATATTGTTTAGGGTATTTTAGAAAGGCTTCCATCCAATTTAGCAATTGAATGTTTAAGCCAAGTACAGAAAGTTTACGAAGTAATTTGTAATGGGGGACTTTATCATATGCTTTTGAGAAATCTAAGAAAATAACATCCGTTTGTAAGCTTTTATTGACAGCTCCTGAGAGGTCACGGATAATAAATACTACAACATACATAAATAAATGTACAAGAAAAATATGATAGAAACACCAATTATACTTCGATTCCTGATGAAGATGTTGAAGCCTTTCAAATTTTCACTCTGTTCTCCAAAGTATATTGACATGTCAATTTTTGTTAATAAGATGAATGCGTTTTGAAAAAACAAGAAATTTTCCTGCAAGCAAGAAATCATACATAACTTCACACTAGAAATTTATCATAAAAAGGAATTCCTATCATTTGATCATAAAGAGCAATGCAGCAGCAATGTTTTGAAAACTTAATTTTAAAGCCAATGGTGTGTTTATAAATTTTGTTTAAAAAAACAGTTTTAAAAACATTAATGAAAGAGAAGTTTTTAAAAACATTAAAAGCTATTTGTTACAACATCACTGCATATCTGCACACAAGGCACTACCGTTGATGACATCATACCTCTGATACATATATTGTAACCAGCAGGGTAGCAAAAATTGATTTAACACAAACTTTATTATGAAAATTAATAAATTTTTGTGTTGAGTTTTTGCCATTGATGGAAGAAAACTGCAATAAAAAATGTCCTGACAATTTTCCCCAATCACCACAAATTGTTACCCCCCCCCCCCCCAATTTATTTATAAAAAAATAAATCATTTAAAAAAAAAAAATGTTTGAAACAAAAAGGCTTTCATGGCCATAACGTAAATTAGAATTAAATTTTAAAGTTTTCTGGTTTTTTGGCCGACATGAAGTACAGTTTTTGTCTTTCAACATTTTGTTCGAACAAGTGGCGAATATTTTCAAGAATTAAAGTAACGGCAGGAAAAAGGCTACTACTTATGCCTTCTCCCTGCTTGAGTCACACTGCCTCGTCAGGATTGGTCTGTTGAGCCAGTCTGTTTTTCCCATTGGCCGAAGTTGTTCCTTAGGGCTCTGGATAATGCTTGGGTTACAATCTCTTCATATTTAAAATGGGAAACCAAGCACTGATGATTTTCATCCTCTCTTCCTTTCTGTTGAAGCAGTTCTTGTACATTTGAATTTTGATCGCTTCTCTAACAAAAAAATTGAAATTCAAAAGAACAAGAACTGCTTCAACAGAAAGGAAGAGAGGATGAAAATAAATAGTGCTTGGTTTCCTATTTCAAAAATGATGAGTTTGAAACCCAAGCATTATCCAGAGTCCTTAGGAACAACTTTGGCCAATGGGGAAAACTGACTGGCTCAACAGACCAAACAATGAGGCAGTGCAACTCAAGCAGGGAGAAGGTGCAAGTAGTAGCCTTTTGCCCACTGTTACGTTAATTCTTGAAAATGTTCACCACTTGTGCGAACAAAACATCGAAAGACAAAAACTACTTCACATTGGCCAAAAACTTTTAAATTTAATTCTAAAAAAACTCTGGTTTAAGAATTATGTTAATATCATATGTATGCTTATTAATTTTATCACAGAATGAGCACAAATTATGTTTTACAAAAGTGTTTAAAACATCTAATACTCTTCCATTCACACAATTGTGGTTTGTAATGAAAATAGGAAATTTCGTCCAAAGTAAAACTGTCTATTTCTTTCTAAAATAGACAGCACAGTAATACCCTGAAGTGAGAACAGCAACAACCGTGTAAGTGAGTTTTCTATAGAAATACGTACAGATATTAGTTAATTGGGGCCAAATTTTAGAAAGAACACCTGTCTTTTTCTTTCTTACTCTGACTATAATGCTATGGTACTTTCCTATGGGGCTTCATAAATTTAACTTATGTTGTGACTGCAATCCAGTCTGGTAAAAAAGACTGCATTAAAGTCTATATTTGCACTCTGAAATCAGAGCAAATGAAAGTTGTGTGTTAAGTGCTTTGAATGTTTGAAAGCACCTCGACCAATTCGAGGCACGGAAACAAATTTCAGTCATATAAGTTGAAGTTTATTGAAAGTTGCAGACAAGGTGCATTGTTATTAAAGAGCAATACATTAAACAAATATTTTTTAAACTTGGTATTGGACTTCAGGTATAAAATTGTTACCTTCTGTGTGAAAAATACCAAACAAGCCTTGGGGGGGGGGGATGCCATTTTAAAATCCAAGCAAAGCTTTCATCTCTACATATCATAAACTCTCAAAAATTGGTGCAGTTTCATTAAATATACTATTCTCATCGAATAATACAATATTTTACGTGATTATCATTTAATGATTTCCACTATCTCTGCAACAATCCAGTGATTATACTTGAATTTCAGAAATGTACATTTTTCACAAAAAAATCATGCAACTCTGCAAGTCTGGGTATTATCATACAGTGAAACCTCATTACAACAATGCTTGATATAACAATGAATCCCTCTAAAGCACTTTATTTTTCTTGATCCACAGAATATCATAATATCAAGATTTCATTGTATCAGAGTTGGTAAGTTTTTGCCATAGGTGGAAATAACCATAGTAAAAACTGTCCGGCCAAAAATAGATTCTTTTATTTATTATGCAAACTACATAGTTGTGAACTCAAATTTTGGTTTAATAATCAATATTTTTTAAAATTGGTAAGTTAATATAATTTTAAAGTTGGTAAGTTTTTGCCATAGCTGGAAAAACTAGAGTATAAAAATGTCCAGACAAAAATAAGTTTTTGACAAGCATAAAACAAATCAATACTTCCCACATTCATATCTAGATAATTAAAAAAAAACTAATGCAAGAGAATTATATATTGTTATAATGACCCTACATCTGTAGTTAAACATAAACGATTCTTCCTACAGGTCATTGTAATGGAATGATCGCTATAATCTATATATATAAAATTGATTTTCTATCTGTCTGTGTGTATGTATGTTCTCTATACAAATCTACAATTTTTGATGGATCGTCGCCAAATTTTACATATATACCAAATGGGACCCGACTTAAACGATAGGCTACTTTAAATTTTTGTCAGAGCAGGGTAAGTGCCCCAAATGGGCAAAAAACTGTAGGGCAACAATGGATTTCGGGCCTCAACAATCACTTTCCGAACGTTTACTTTGGTTACCGTGGTTCCCTAGCAATGCGTTTCAGACGTGTATATGCCTTTACAATGGTTTGTCACTTCTTTAATTCTGTTAGTATATGCATAACAGTTTATGCCTTTATAATGGTTTAATACATTTTCAATCCTGCCAGTAACCAGATTTTTTTGAATAGACGTCATAATCATCATCGCTTTGAGGGTCAAGAAAAGGGTGATCCTCATAGAAATCAGTGGTAAAATGACTGATTTTACTGTAGAAATGCTGAAATTTTGTGGAGTTTTCTGTCACATCAATAATTTTAAAAATTGTATTGAATTCTAGATTTCTGAAATATTGAGTTTGATTAGAGATATACGAAGCCCGGGAGATTAAAGATTAAGTAATTAGCTGGATCTACTTTTGAGTTGGACATTCATGCAATAACATTGATTTCAACTTTTTATTTATATCTTCTCAAGCATGAAAATTAATGTCTCCGTATTGTCTTTTGATATTCAACTGCATAAATTAGGATGTTTTAAAATTAATTATGGGCCCGTAAAGTACATCGAAGGAATTTCACAGCTTCAATTAAGCATTTTTGAAAGCTGAAACAGGCAGATGGATAACTTGAAGTTCGAGGGGGGGGGGGGGATCGAAATACTGAGCAACCCTTAAAAAGGGAGAAAACATATATATATTCATTTCTACGTTTCTTGAAATCTAGATTTGTTTATTTCATGAAGTTGCGCAGGAAGTCGCCATATTGGTTAACTTAGACACAGTTTGCATGTCCCTCAAAGAAAGAGGGAGATATCACGTGATCCAAACAGCCTCATTGAAGAAAACCCGGGCAGCGCCGGGTATTATAGCTAGTGTATTATAATGAGCATCGACTGTATCTCCAATTATTTATGTGTAAATGTATTTTCTACCAGAATATAAGTGTATAAAGTTGATTGTTGTAATGATTTCAAGTCTTAGTTACACATAATACACATTGAGTCCAATACTTTGTCTCATTAAACCATTTTTAATGGTTTTTACCAGGTTTTGCCATTGACTCGACGGAAATACATTTTTGCCAGCAAAATGATCAACCCTGGTAACCAGAAATGGATTTGTTTTTTCTTATGCTCTACCCATTCCATTATCTCGACTCTTTCAAGTTTTGCTATAATCCCCAAATTATATAGCTATAGGCCATCTGGGATAAAGCACACTCACCCACTTCCCCCAGTATGTCTCTCTGAATGTAATTCATTATTACTTTCACTTTTTAGACATTCCTCATGCAAATACAGCAGTTTTGCAAAAAATTGTAAGTAGAAAAAAAATGATTACCTTCTGGGTATTGGTCGTTAATATCCTTGAGACCATCCTCATTACTTGAAGTTTCATATCATCATACTTCAAGTATTGTTCAAAAATATTTATCACAGGTATCATGTTCATGTCAGGAGAAAGAAGGGAAGAGACAATGTCCTGATGATAAAATGAAGAAATAAACCATTCAAAAAATGTTTATGTACAACAAACTAATCTACAAAAAATTAAAACAATTCATAGGCAAATATTTACTATGTTTTAAGGCTGTCACTCCACACACATTTGATAGACTGTACATCATACATGCTCAACCTGTGGGCCTTGGAATTATGCTGTGGCCCCATGACTTCAAACCTGATTTTGCAAATAGGAATTAAGCAGCACATTACTGTAACGTGCCGATGATCCCCCCGGCGTAAAAGTCCGTAGTCGCCATCACGTTATCTGTTGTCATAAATGTTACTAGTCTGCAGCTGTGATCGTATGGCGACGATCAAGGCCGATCGTGATGTTCGCCTGCGATCGCATGCAAATGAGGTGACCTTGAAGCCGATTGGCTTGATCAGACACGTGCGGTCGGATGTTTTTCCTTAAATACCGGCCGTACGTTGTAACAGGTCTGATCCCGCGTTCATCTAATCTTGTTCTATTCAACTGAAGCCCTCTAGTAGGATGGTTCACCGTCTTGCTACCGTATCCATTGGCCTTAAGCTGACTTGTTAAAATGCAATAATTTACATTGTTTGAATCAGTTTTCCGGCAGGTCCGGAATCAAAAATATTAAATAATCTTCACAGTCAAAGTTCTTCATTGCTGATCAAGGTGGTCTGGCCCTCAACCGAGAGGCCCCCTGAAGCTGATCAAGGTGGTCCGGCCCTCAACCGAGAGGGCCCCCTGAAGCTGATCAAGGTGGTCCGGCCCTCAACCGAGAGGGCCCCCTGAAGCTGATCAAGGTGGTTCAGCCCTCAACCGAGAGGCCCCCCGGAGCTGAGCAAGGTGGTCCGGCCCTCAACCGAGAGGCCCCCTGGAACTGATCAAGGTGTTCCGGCTCTCAACCGAGAAAACTTCTCTGATATTTACGGGGAAAGGCTAACAACATCGGATGTCCGATCACTATACAAGTTGACTGTTGATGATCATCAATTGGTGAGCCAGTATCTTTACTGTTAACGTCAAATAGAGGGCTCCACGTTATACTAATCTATTGTTAAAATTGACTAACCCTATAATTAATTGAATAAATAATATTTCATGCAAAAGTTTATTTGCGATCATTTTCCACTTGTCGTTTGCCGCTTTATTACTGGATATTTTGAACCGGGCAAGCAACTCCCATAAGGGACGTTGTACCAGATCACATAAGTGAACAGCGGTGCAGTTCCACATCACTTAAGTGGCCAACGGCATATTTCCAGATTACTTAAGTGACTCAGAGCACATTTTCAGATTACTGAAGGGATCCTTGGTGCAGTTCCACCACATTCCAACATAACTAATACCAACTACAACATACTAATATTATCAAGTTGTTCTGTCACCAAATGATGACCTGGGGTTTCTAACTTCATAACAAGCAATGAAATTACCAAATTTGTACCAAATTAGCAAATGTGTACTTGTATGTGATACTTTTTTTTTTACCAGTGCCCGAAATTTATAGCATTTACATAAAACACCAAAGAAATGAAAAATACTCACTCTAAGAAAATTAATGGGATAGTGGGAAAAGGGAATACCAGGCCTAATTATTCCAGATGCATTTTCCCCTTCTGTCTTTAAAAATGTCATCAATGCTTCTAGAGCTGATTTCTAGATTTCATAAAAGTAATAGACATATTTTCAGCATGAGGAGAAAAAAGTCAATTTTTTTCTTAAATTAGGAAACAAATAAATGTGGGGATTAAAAACAAAGTAATTACCTGAACATCCTGATTCTCATGCACCATCAACAATACTATATGACATTTGAAATCCCTAAACCTCTCTTGAAGCCATGTTTTATACTTTTCTTCAGCAGAGGATTCTGAAGACATTGAACTACCTTTAATCAAGAGAGATTAGGTGAATAAAAATAACTTTAGTTTTTCAAAATGGTTCAACATATCACTAAACTCTAAGACTAAAAATTTTCTGCTTCCTAGTTTTACAATATATCATACCATCTTGAATGCAAACTAATCAACCAATGAATGACGATCACAGAAGTTGTGGGTTGTGGACTAGCCAGTAATGGTTTACAGCCAATTACTTCTTAAAGTCTGTTTACAAGGGCTGAGTAATTTAGTATTACTAGTTTAATTAATAATGCTTTGAAGGATACAAGTGCAATAATCTCCATCGTACAACACTATCATATTTTTATTGTCGATTGTCTTTTTCACTGAAAGCATATTTTTTGCTTAGTTAGTTTCAAATTCATTAAGAGAAAAATTATTTTAATAAACAATGGGAAGTGTATCGTTTTATCAGTGTACTTGTTGTTTTCTGTGAAGTGAATACGAGTCATTTGATGTTCATAAGTACCCCCCCATTCTTAACTACCTTTATGTGGAGTTTTGAAACCCTCTATATAATTCAACTAATGCTAGGTCATAACAAGAAAGCCAGTGTATGTCAACCACTCTTCAAGATTTTAGCCTAAAAAATGATTGTACTCTTCATGCTACACCTACACAATTTCAAAATAATGTTTTTACCCAATTTAATTTTGGCAGATACAGTATATGGGAAAACTATACGAACATTTACTATAGCACATTCCCCCCCCCCCCAGGAAGGACCTGTTTTGCAAATAGCAACCAAGACCCATACCTAGGGTCAACAATATATTTCACTAATAAAAACAAATATTTTTAATTGCCCTGGGGAGGGAGGGGGTATGGGACCCTCCGTGCCCCTTCACCCTTGCCCTAAAAGCCCCGTTTTACATGTGCAATATTGAGGTAACATTGGGCATCCATTTGACGCCTTTTTCCCCCTCATAGGGAAACAGGAGGAAATACACAGTCTTCTATATGATTTTTGCAGTGCATACTCCTTTCCCTTAATAATTTGCAATTTTTCCGAACTCCGTAGTGAAGAAAACAATATTTTTCATTTCCCATATTAACAGGGCTAAAACATGTATATAAAGAGCCCCAAAAAGTCATGCTTGCCCAAGATCTGAACTTATGAGGAACAGGCCCTGCTCTCAGACACGTAAACACCAACAGAATCACCTACTTACCAATATCATTCTGCTTTACAGTACTTGATAAATCTTTATTTCTCAGGAAATGTGAAAATAATTGTACAGCTGATTCAATACTTGAGATAACAGTGCTTTCATCTTCTGACTGTGGATAATATATAAAAGTATATTAAAAAAAATACATAGCTAAAATTCCACAGGTTTTATTTTTTATAATATCTGCCATCAACTTTTCTAACTTCGCATGAAGTGTAATGACTAAATAATTGCACCACTGTTGCTCTCTGTGGTAAGACTTTTTGAAGGGAAGATCGACTTGTATTTGCACCTCAAAGTTGCAAACCACAGAAAACAAACTTCAGCTGACCACCACTGTGGCAGCTCGAACACACCTTTTATGGACTCTGTGACAAAAAAAAAAGGCTACTAATATATATCTAATACGCTCTAATAGAACTGTTGCACAAATATATCAATTTGAATATAAGGGAGAAAGGTTAGAGAGAAAAGCTCCCCAGTGTCACCGAGTACACAGACTAATCTTATCTATACATGCCTGTAACAGGTGTAACTTTATTAGTTACGTTAAAAACGTTTTCGACCATCGCTCAAGAGATTTTTCTAAAGCTGTCTTGTAGTCACAATAACTCATACTGTTATCACTGATTTAACCTAAAAGTACGGTGGTACCTGTGGTTCAAGGGCACAAATAAAAAAAAAAGAAGTGATTGGGAGAACTAGGGATATATGTGTAACTCTAGGTATCGCTCTATACAATCATTAATAACCTAAATTTATATACAATGATCTCTCACTTATACAGTTCTAGTTATAAGACAATTTTCTGCACTGTCAAAAAATATTGCATATTAATGCTATTCATTTGTATGCCTCTCACTCATGCGTCTTTTTTTCTTGTTCCCTTGCACCGGCGAGAGATCACTCTATGACGCTGCATTTCACTTATTGACCATGCCAACAATCAAAAAATAACAGGGTCGCCCTCCCCAAAACAGAATATGCCGAAGTCTGCGACGTACGTCACAGAACAATCAGTACTATTGCAGAACAATCGGGAAGAATTATAAGAAAAATGTAGAAAACACTATTATGGGAACTGCAGAACAATCCAAAACATTCTGCTTTGGGGGTCGCCCTTACCAAATGTGAAAGTGATAGTTCAAGAGAACAGTTACAGTACAAATTTTCCATGTAATTTACTAACATAGTTTCAAGATTTTTTTAAGAACATTTTAACACCGGAAGTGCAACAAACTTGCTTTAGACAGTGAAACCTGTCCAAGTTGTACATCTTCAGTTCCATTGGAACTTCAATGAAGTGGAGACAGACATCCTCAGCTGTGAATGAAGCTGAGGAAGGCACCTTTAGCTTTGAATGGAACAAAGGCAGACATCTTCAACTGCGAATGGAGCAGAGACCGGCATTTTCAGCAGTGAATGAAGCCGGGGCAGATATTTTCAGATGTGAATTGAGCTGAGGCAAACAAATATCTTTAGCAGCGAATGAAGGTGATGCAGACATCTTCAGTTGAGACTGCGCCGAAGAAGATAGCTTCAGCTACGAATGAAGCAAAGGAACGCCCTATATTTTACGGCAGACTAATTTTTCCCGTATTACTCGCTCTTGGGAGGGCCATCGCCCCTCTGGATCCGCGCTCTGCGTTAACAATATAAACATGGCTCAATGAAATTTTTATCATTGAAAGGCGGTGCATCAATTACTTTAATTATTTAAACATTGCACAGATGAAATATTTAAAAAAAACTAAATCAAGAACTGCATTGATACTTGCCAATAAACTTTCTTCAAGTTTTAATATTAGGTTGGAGTTTTTCCGGCTTTTGAAAATTTCTTTAACAATCTCCCCACAAGCCAAATCGCCATGCAGTTCCATCATGGCAAAAATCCGACAGAAACACGGACGACTTTGACCACAGCGCGAAACGGAAAATCACAAATAAATAAAATAAGAAAAAAAACCAAACAAACGTGAAACGAACCGACCAATCAGAGAGCTCCGTAATTCAGTCACGCGCAATAGCGTTTCCCATGATTCAACGGTCGAGCAGCCATTTCTCCTAAACGAAAGTACAAGTAGGGTATGGCTTTGTATGAAACTTATAATGTGTAATTGCTGCTATTTGTATGAATTTTAACTTTTAATACAAACGGATTGATGTCGAGTGATGTGTAAACAAACGAAATAAACAAATAAAATATTCGGATGGTATGAACTGCGGCTACGCAGAAGTGATTGGAAACTGGTAAGGATGAAGGTTTGAATTATAAGTAAATATGGCGTCTGCGCAATCTTTGTTGAGAGGGTCGCAGCAAGCTTTCTTCTCATTGTTGATTAACACGTGATGTTGACTATACGGATTCGCCGGTAACATTCGGTGGGCCCGAAATCCGCTCAAAAACCACTCGTTGACATTCGAATTCATCGGAATTTCTTTTTTCTCTTTCATATGCGGTACGTCGAGAAGGAATTTATTGATGAAAGAAATTAAAAAAAACTTTTTTTGTAATCTTTGAAGTGCCGTGCAGGATCTCGTGGACTGTGTGTATGCATACTACTGTTTTACCGCCACTGTTGAAGCTCGGTTGCCATGGGAACAGTGTTGATAATCATGTTGAACATTATCATGTTACTGATGAATGGACATTGATGATCAGTATTGGTTTGAAGTGGACTTGATGTCAGGCATGTGACTCACCCTCTCCTTCACATGAATTCCAGCTATTATCATTCACATTTCTATTAAATGTGAAGTACTTGAATACAATTACAAACTAATCTTTGTGTGTTTATTGGAGGGTTATCATGCTTCAATTCTTATAATGAATGATTTGAGCAGGTTTTACTACAACAGTTTATTTGCAGGGCTAGTCGGAAAACACATAACCATAAAAGATTACATGTCTATCTCTGACTACATATATTGCAGTGATTAAATGCTGTAATATTGAATCGGATTACACATCAGTTAAGCACATATCGCATACAAACAAGAGTAACAACTCGTAGAACCTGAAATTGTAGAATAATGAAAATTAACTTCGTGTTTTTCAATACAAAAAGGCTGTCTAGTTTAAGTTATTTTTTTCTGTTTGCAGCAAGTTTTGCAGCTACTTGAATGCCAATACTGTTGAGTCTTGTTTTAACGAATACAGTTATAGCAAAACTCTTGTTTAAAAAAAACTTCTCTAATCTCTGAGATAAGTTCACATAAGAACAGTACGAAATTCTGGAATTCTCCTTCATAACAAAATTTCATTATTACAAAGTGATTTCTCTGGTCTCTTGGAGTTTATTATAACCATATTAGACTGTATTACTGACTTCTAGGGAAACGTTATTTTGAATATGGAATTAACTCAAATATGAGGATCTCTGAGTTGTGACATTATTCTTTCCGATATGCGATATCTTCGTTCCTGAGTGTGTCAAAGAAAATGCTGAGAAAACTAAGACGCCAATGCGCTAGCGATTTCCAGTGCTGATTTATTGAAGTGTGAAAATGACATCGTTGGATAACATGGCTTGATAAATTAAAAACAAATTGGATGGCTGACAAATTTTTTGTGAATTGAGCATTTTTCCCAGACATTTCTTAGACTTGTTGACTTCATTTTATGACGGTATAGCGGAACTCATTTAACGAGCTTAATTTGTTTTGCCAATGTGTGCTAGTTATTGAAATCACTTGTTATTTAAATCGAGCTTCTCTCATAGGAAATAATGAAAACTTGGATAATTAGTTTTGCAATTATTCATTTATTTGGAAAATTACTAATACAAAGAATAATAAATGATACAACACAATATAATGAATAATTCAATATAAAATATTAATAACTTTATAAATAAAATTTCAATAAGTTAACACACTCTAAATGATTAGGGTTTGGGGGATTATCACACACACATTTAGAATGTTTTACAGACTTGTTGTGCGTGAACTTCTTTTACATGACTGAAAAGAACTTGACAAATGCTCTCTTGCCTCCTTTTTAGGATTTTTCGGAAATGAAAAATTTCATTGTCTGACAGATTCGTAACTTGTTTTGCTACAGCTTTATTTGGTGGGTTCTTTTCTACAAAGTTTTACAGTTTCACAATCTATACATCTCTAATCCCATTTCAAAGTGAGGGACTTCTTTCATCCTCAGACGAGATACTGTTTATAAACTGTTGTGTGCAATGGAGATAGATCGGTTCGTCTTCATTCAACTCCTGGCCACGGCTTTCCTAAAGGACAATCTCTTCGCCAAATGGTGGTACCTGTTCATGAGCTAGCCCAGGCATCTTCAACCAGTTATTCGCGTGCACCGTGGTGCTCTCTGATACACCCAGAGTGCTTGATGCTCCGGTCTGATTTGGTGCTCGCGAGCACTTGATCTAAGTTCCGTTTGAACACCTTGTATAAATTGCATTCAAGGACTGAAATAATCCTGATTTCATGCATTTGCCTGTCAAACTTGTCTTGAGGGTGCTCTTCCCTTTATGATCGGTACAGGTAGTATTCGTGAATAGAAAAAGGTTGAAGACCTCTAAGCTAGCCCTTTAAAATCATGCTCCATAATGTAATGCCCACAGTTTTCTCAGAGCAGAATTAAAAAAAAAAAATGAAGACACGTTTACGTGGTTGCAATGCTACATCTAGTTTCATATTGTAATGTTGGCTCCTAAAATATATTACTGGTACCTTAATTCTTTTTTGATTTATCAAACGTTGCTGGCCATCGTTTGTAGCAAATTATATATGGGCAGGCACTATGACGCACATCTCCAGGGAGTTCCCACTAATTTAATAAAAATAAAATAGAGTGAAACATGTACGGAACGTTAACATATGGAAATAATCCATTTCAGAGAGATTTTTGTATGCAATAATCACTGAACAGACTATATTTTGATTCTGTTTAATTCAGGTTTTCGTCTCATACAGTGTCTTAGACAGGTTTCACTGTAATATAATATTACATGTGTGAAATCGGGTGCCTCATGAAGCAACATTTTACTATGGGACATGGCAAGTATTACATTTCCTCTGGAATAGGAGCGGGGGGGGGGGGGCTATATAGCAAACGAATACCTGTTTCTGTGATATCGTCCCCTTATAATGAGAACTTCTTACATAATTTTTTTCCCCCAAAAATGACGTTATGACAGTTTTAAACAGGTCGGGATTACACTATAAAAGTTTTGTAAAAGATCTTTTACAAAATTAGAAAAAACAACCAACCCTTGAGACAAGATTATAGTGTTATTTTGCAGGGAAAAAAAGTAAAACCCCCCAGAAGGAAGAAAAATCTGAAACCCCCTCCCCCCTTAAGAAAATTGTGCATATGCCTATGAATGGTGTTACGTATATACACTAAAGTTTGACAGATTGAGAAAATGTTGTCCTTTCCACATGACCTGCGTTATCATTCATAAAGGATATGATTAAAAGATTTTCTTTCTTTCTTGTTCATAACAAGAAAACATGAGCTGAAGGATAGAATCCTTCCCCCATGAATTTATACAGTTTTTTTCAAAGAGCTTGAAAAATAAATATTAAAAAATAAATGTAACATTGTACTTTTGGCAAGTGCAGATTGCATTTGTTTTTATTTTTCAAATGATTGATATTTTGGTTTTTTTTACTTTAAATTATTTTATTTATTTTTTAATATGATCATAAGCGTAAATCTCAAATCTTTGTAATTTTCCAGCACTTTAACTCGGATATTAGGTCATGCCCCAAGGCCCTGAAGATGGCAACAAAGACAAGATATTGGAAATTCCAGAATCCAAATACGAAGACCAAATCCAGACATCGCCTGTAGTTTCATGTGCGCAAAATGTGCTGTTACAGTCACCAACTCAGCCTCCAGCCAAGAGGCTGCGAACTGCTTCACCAAGTGGGGTTCCTGTTGGCGGAGTTGTGCCGGCCACAACCAGCCCCAGAGCATCTGTCAAAAACCATGCATCTCCTCCTCAGTTCAGGAATATTACTCTTCCAAAGACAGTTGGAAGTGCTTTACAGTCTTTGCCACCTCCAGCTATTATTGGTATTTTTCAAGCTATGCTAATTATATTTTTTAATTAGTACATGTTTGTGATATATTCATGTGAATATATATCTCACGGGGCTTGACAAATCCTAAAAAATTAGGAAATTTCTTGAGAGGCAAGAATGATTTTAATCCCAAGAAAAATGGCCCTAAAATGTTTTTTCGACTTTTACTTTCCTATATCATTATCTTATGTTAAAAGATAATCTCATGAAATAAAAAAAATTATGTGTTATTCATAGCCTCCAATTTAGCCATTCAAATGAGATTGACGTCTAAAATTTTCTTTAGCGCTTCAGTTTTTTCTATATATATAATAATCATTTTACAGTCACTATGGCGATTTGGTGCTTGTCAAGCCTTAAAATATATATGTTCCCTTAAAAAAATCCCTGGTCTGCTGCCATAGAAGTAATTAATATATCATTTTGTGTCCCGGGACAGCCAGGGCTGGAGAAAACGCAAAAAAATCTAGGCTCCAAAAAAATATTTTTAGTACCAAAAATTCTTTTACCTGAAAAAAGGGTCAAAATAATGCTTCTTTTGATTTTCCAGGGCATGTTGACCCTCTTTCACGTTGTCAGATATGCTGCTATAAATTCCAAACATTTTGTGTTGCTCTCGTCCTGAGATTTAATAACTGCACAAAGAAAATTTTAGGTTCAAGTATCAATTGTTTAGTTTGTCTAGCCCTGCTGATAACTAAGTTTGAGATAGTTTTCTTAAGTTGAAGTTTTCTGACTTTAATTAAAACCTAATTCATCTTATTGAACGAGCCGGGGTCTGTCCAGACTTTTTTTTTGGTGGTGATATTTTGTGGAAATTTCCTTTATTTTTGCCGAATGGTTGTTAATTTTGTGGAAAGTAAAGCAGTCCTAAAAACATTAGTGTGTGTGTTGTTTGTGAAGGGTCTGGAAAATGTACCCAAATTTTGGTTGCCTAACTGGGGCATAACCCTGCTTGGTTATATATCTAATGTTGGTTTATTTTTTAGTTGTCAATGTTTTTGCATATAAGTAATTTAAATCCTTCTGTCAGCCAAACAGTTTACCAACTTTCTTGCAGCTTGACAGCAATAGCATTTGAACCCTGGTTGGTAGGCACGAAACTGTGAAATGAGTTTATCCTCTAAAGTAAACTGTTATTTAATCATACATGCATCCCGTATACTCTGTGGAATTTTTACAAATGGGTACATGCTGGAATGTGTGTGGCCTCACTGTGGGAGGCATTAAACAACACTTTAAAAAAGTCCACTTAGCTAAAAAAAAATACTTGCAGAGACCTCAAAAGCCCCATTCACATGGGAAATAGAAAAAGCGGGTTTAAAACCCGCTTCAAGACTACCGCAATATTTGCACATGTGAACAGGGTTAAAATTAGTTTTAGATGTTTGTAAACATTTGGTTACGGCATATTCATACTCATCTATTGGTAGAAACTAGTTTTAGGCAGGTAAACAGTTTAGAGTGGAATTTTTTTTATATTTTACTGCTTTCATATTCATTTCAATGTCCAGCTATTTATGGCCTTTTCCCATAACTTTGTTTCACTAAAGCTCATGTAATAAATAATAAACATAATCCATTGCTCATGACCTAAACTATTCTGCTTGAATCAAGTTAGTTCACAACACCATGCTTTAGAGCAGTGATTCCCAACATGGGCGATAGAATGTTCGGGGGGGGTGGCGTTAGAAGCTATGGGTATAACGTAGGGTCCTATGGATTAGATTGTGTTGGGGGTGATGGGGAGAAAAACTTTCTGAAGAAGGCAGCGATGGGACAAAAAAGGTTTGGAAACTATGTTTTAGAGAAAGAATTTGTTCGACTATTTTGAGTGCATCATTGTAACTTATTCGAGATCTATGATTGACCTATCTAGATGGGTATTTTCCCAGTGAAATGCGAAATAGTAATAATACCCTCCCAACTTCAAGGGATTTGTTATTAATTGAAGCATATTTGTTCCAGCTAAAAGTTGACGAATATTTTGGAATGCATTGACTTGTTTGTTTAATGTGAGAAAAAAAGTTCAGAACTCTTCCTGCAATGAAAATAAAAAAACTTAGATTGAGAGATTTGCTTTAATAGTTGCAGTGGTGAATTATTTGAAGTGCTATGTACATTGGAAATGTGTGGATTACTTGTCAAGCAATTATTAAATGAACCTTGTGAAAAAAAAGAAACTTTTATTTTTTGGCAGTTGTTTAAAAATATCAGTTTAAAAGATACATTTATTAACAAAATTTCACCTGGAAATATGAAATTTGTGAACTTTTGTTTGGTTCTTTAAAAGGCTGGTCTGATGCTATATATACGTTATTTAATAATCTATTAAGTTGTGACAAAATGATTGTATCTGATTTCTGAAGGATTTTGATAATTGCCTTGTTAATTGCGATTGTCAAGTGAAACACAACAATAAATTTCAAGAGAACTTCAAGAAACTACTATCTACCTACACCGTAATCTGAACGTTTAAGATTAATAGGGAAAAACCTCTTATACAAGAATATGAGTGATGATTACTATGCTAGCAGACTGTAACAGGGATACTTATAAATGGTGTGATATATATGTATAATTTATTTTAATTTCATTTTCATATGAAAGACACAATTTGTAGCAACTTGTCGTTCTGTTATTGATGTGTTAGGACTGTGTGTTAATAAAAAAAGTTTGCTCTGAGCCAGGGTTGAATAAATCCCAGGGCGACTAGAAATCAGTATTGATGCCTAAAATGTTCAAATGTGGTTGTTAAATTAGAGTCTAAGGGTGACACAAAATATTCTGATTTCATTACGCTGCATCTTTTAACATGGGAAAAGTAAATATTATTTAGGAACGTTTTTCTTAAGCACAATACCTTGCTTGGCTCCTAAGAATTCGCGCTTGTGCCTAAATATTTTTTCGATTTGTCACTCCCTGCTTTGAGCTTTTAATATTTTTTTTGGCTATTCATAAGGCGTTCAGAATTTCTGGTTTTCTGGAATAGTCTAGTTTTTTCCTGATGCACTGTTCTAAAAAATACTTTTATGGTGTTTATTTGTCCTGGTTTTTCCTTTGCATCAAATCTTCACAGATTTTTAATGAGATTGAATTATTTTTTAATATTTTATTACAATTAAGCTGAAATTGATTTTATGTTCATTACACTTCAGACATAAAAAATATATACTTCCTTAATCAGTTTTCATACCAACAACTATATAACAGTAACAGCAATAATACTCTGTGCTGCCTGGGGTTTCTCTCTCCCCATAGCCTAGGAGCAAAACAAGAAAACATACCAGGTATGCAAATATTGTTGCACATTAAAGCGGGAACAAATGTTTGTAAATGCGCAAAACATATTCTTCACGACAACCAAAGTAAACATTCCGACAGTCATTAAGCTGACAAACTATTGTTGCTGTATAGTCATTTGATCATTTCAAACATATGTCTAACTCTGAAAAACTTTCAAAATCCTGCTTGGTATATAGCGTATGTAAAATTTATCAGAGATCGATCCAAAATTCTAAATTTTTACTGAACGCCCAAACAGAATTGAGAATCGAAACGTTGAACCATTTTCAGCACTGTTATTCTTTGCTTTGGAAATTTAACTTTTTGGCATACGATGCTCATGTGGTGCATAATGTTAGTGTTTGCTCTGAAAAAACAGATTCACACAGACAAATTGACTAAAAAACATTTCTTCATCGATTTCCCATTTAAACATCCATAAATAGTGCTGATCATTCAACAAATATTTTTTAAATTGAAAAAATGAAGTTGTCTACTTAAAAGTTAAATTTCATTGTGGAAAGGCACTATGTATAAGCCAATACAACATATATGTGTTCATAAAATTTTAATTCTTAACAGGGTTTTTTTTTTTTTTTCCACTGTGGTACTTATTCCAAAAAATATGTGAATTCTGACATATTTTCAGCTTGAATGAGTTCACCTCGGCTACATTTAATAATGTGGATAATTTTATGAAAATTTTATTGTAGCAAGTTCCATCAATGTAAGAAAAGGCTAAGTACTGAAACATAAGTTTTTAATACAAAGAATTATTGTTTTATGATTTAAATAGGAATTCAATTTTATTTCTTAAAATTATTACAAGATGTTTTAAAATTGCCACATTTAAGAAGAGAATGTGATCCTGTTCATATGGGCTAGGTTTTTTTTTGCATATGCAGGTCTACAGCCTCATGGTATGATGTTTCTATTTAAATAGGCCAACAAGGAGGTAGCACTACAGTCCACAATATCTCTTCGGCATCTTTCCAGAGCTTGGCTGCAGTTTTGGGATTACCGGGTGTTCAAAGATCTGGTTCTGCATCAGAAATGCTTTCACGTGGAATCAATGTCACAGGTGACTTGACACAGTTATTGTTGGCTGAGACGTCTGTTTCTGCTCCATCATCAGTAGTTGTTACATGTTCAATGCAAACTATTCCAACTGTAACTACAGCATTACCCCAAAGAGTAGTTGTTTCGAGTGATGCTCCTTTAGCTGTTCTTGGACCTGAAACAGTAAATGCGTTAAAGCAGCAGCAGGCATCTGTCAGTATTGCAGGCCCAGTGCCATGTGATAACATCACAAGCGTACATTCTTACAGTCTTGCTAGTGTTACTACATGTTCCTCTGCTCCTTCCAGCTCGCCACAAAAGAGTGAACCAAAGCGTACTGTTACTTCAGGTATGCATCCATCACCTGCCAGTCCTAGGACTGCACCCAAGCGACCCAGGGCAACACCCCAATCACCTAGTGATAATTCCTCTGTAAATAGTAGTATAGTATCTGAATTAATAGTTTGTCTTCGAAAAGCCAACAAAGTTTTGTACAGGGTACCAGATGATGTGGCAGGATGCGACCCGAAAGTCAAGACCACTGCTCCAGCAAGTAGACCTAAAAAGATTAAAATGGAAAAGATTCCCGTGTCTGAAGAGATTTTACAAAAGAGACAAAAAATACTACTTGCACTCTCAAAGAAAAACGATTTATTGCGTAGATGTTATTATAATAGGCATACGGAGATGTGGTGTCTAAAAAATAAATGCTACCTTGATTACTTCAAAGTTATGAAAAATCCACCTCCAGCACTCGAAGAACACCTGAAGTCAAACTTATACACGGGGGATAGTGAACAAGAATTAAAGAAACTTCAAGAAATTCTTGCAACCCCAGGAGGACTTTCGCCAGTTGTACCTCCATTTCTGCGACAACAAAAAAGCACCCCAGGTACTGTTATTTCCTCTCATAATAGAATAACTATTGATTGCAACTATTAAGAAGTTCCTTTTTTCTATATGTAGGAACTTTTATTTCTTTATTTCCTCTTGCACAAGCAAAAGATAGTCAAACTTGGTCTGAACATATTTTTCTTTTTTTTTAATGTCTTGCCAGAATTATTTAATAATAAAGCTGTGTTTGTTTTTGTCTTTTTATGTTACTGCTTCTTTTTGTTTTGCACATTCATTAGTTTTAAGCCTTTTTTTGCTTCTTAATTCATGACAATTATATATATCTGAAATTTAGCAGTTGTCAAACGGGTATAGGTAAGGGTAGTAAAAACCTGGAATTGTGAGGAACTTCCATTATTGCAGAGACATCATGAAAAATTACACATGTTCGTATTACAGTGATACCTTAGTTAGTGAAGATAATTCTTTCCAGAACCACATTTGTAAATCAAAATCTTTTAGTTGATGTAAGATTAGCCCATAGGTTTCTTTGTTTTTATGTAGAGTAGTTTAATTTGTTCCGGGAACTGTCCAAAATTTGGGGAAGTTCTGTAAAACATGAGAAGCATGGAAAAAACAATTTGCTAAGGCTGAAATGAAGTTTCATAATTTAGATAAATGAAATAAAACAAGATCAGATATTGAAGACATTTTTATTTTGCGCAACCAAGTTGCGTTCATAGATGTCTTCGTATGTGATATGGTCAGCTCATTTCTGTGTCTCGTACAAGCAAACAGAAAATATGACCCCACTAGAATGTCCAGACCATTCAGTTTGATACTTAGTCTTGCGCTGAAAATGGATCATTTTCCAGGTTCTTTTTTTTTTGTTTAATCTTTCATTTCACATGAAGAGTTCAAAAGCTTAAAAAAAAAAGATTTTGAAAAAAGAGATAGATGTCTGAAAAGTGATTCAGAGGCTGACTCAATTTATTTGGGATCTAGTTACAATAATGCTGACGATTGGTGCGAAATCTCAGCTTTCATGGCCATGATATGTTATTGTGTGGATCTATATCAGTAACAACTTTGTTAGCTGAATCTGTATTTGCTAGCTGAGGCAGAAAAAATCTATGCCGAGCATTTATTACCCAAGGTATCACTGTATAACCTGGAAGTTTGAGATAATGAAACTGTGAAAATTATTACATAATTTTTATGTGAACCCTAAAATTTTGGATAGACATGTCTAATCAAATCACAAAAGCTATGATAACTATATGTGACATGATAAATCACCCGAAGAAACAAAAATAAAATAAATAGGATACGTCAAATCTATCTACAGTATTACAATAGAATAGAGGGTTCATTTACATTTTGAACAAATTCACCCAGAAGGATCCTCTGGTTTACAAAGTCTGGTTAGTTACTTACTAAAGGTGTGTCTACATGCACTCGCTATGCATTGTCCGCATAGTCTGTGAGTGGTTTGTTGCAATTTTCAATCCATGTGTATGGCTGTCAAAAATATTTCATGCCAAGAAACACTATATGAATGGCAACTGGATTCAACAAAAAAGGTTGTGTTGCATCTCCTTGATTTTGTATAGCCAAAGCTGCAGTCAGCTGGAACTGGGTTGTGTATGCAGGGGGGGGGGTAAAAAAAATGAGGGAGAGCAAGAGCACTGAATTTGCAAAGCAAAACTATAGCAAACATAGATCAGGATGAGTGAACTTACATCTTAGGTGCACTTTGAGACTTATCTAGTCTTACTTTTCTAGACTAACTGGATATTGATGCCCATATCACTGATACTCAAAACTTACTAACAATGAAATTGTAAATTATACCTTATAGAAGAGCTTGCCAAGTTATGGATTCCAAAATAATTTATTAGTCCTCTTAGTTATCTTAGGAAGCTCAAGGAGCATTCATACACCTATGCAAAGATTAGCCGCTGAGTGCTAGTTAGGACTGACAGTTTGTTCAATCATATTAAAACATCAAAATTTTATGGTCCATAGTAAATGGTTGCGGGACTGGGACTGACTTTTCCATATTGGCAGACATGCTGACATTATTTCTAAAAAAAATTGTTATAAATATTTGAATTTGATAATGGCTTGTAAAATTTTAGGTGCCAGTTTTTTTTTTACTTTTTTAGTTAACCATTGCCTGGAATTCATCAAGCCTATGTTTTTATACCAAAATATCTCATGGAGTAAACCAAAAACGCATTTAAAAAAAGCATTACAGCCACCTGGCCAATTAATTTACCTCTACTACAATGACAATAACGTCATAGCCAGACGTTAGTTCTGGTTAAAAGTGGGTGACTCATGTTTTGGTTCCACAATTTTTCTTCCATCATTTTCCCCATAAAAAAAAAAAAAAAAAAAAAAAAAATCATTTCCCCCCCCCCCCATTAAAACATTAAATAAACTGAGCTGAACTTAACGTTAAGCCCCGTTAGAATTTATAACAAAGCATTTAATGTAATACCCTTTATAAAGCAGACAAGGCCTGGGCTCTGTCACATTAGGGATTTAATCCTGATATCTTGTTCAGTTGGGTCATGCTAGGATACCCAGCTCAAGCTTGTAGAAATTTAATAATAAATTAAGAGTAAACTGGTTTATAATATCTTATACAACATCTGATTTTTTTGTGTGATGGAAATTAATTATTGAAAAATTTAAAACATAATAAATGCTTGATAATAGCAATTTACTGGCAGACATATTTCTATACTTAGTAAATATGTTAATTGATAGACATTTCTCAGCGAGACATCTCAAATGTTGACACTACAATGAAATTTAGAGATGAAAATTCTCTTCAACCGCTACTTTGAATAATGTATCTTTCTAATATAAAAAGCAAATGTGGTGACTATGGTGGAATAGTAATTAATATTTTATATGGCCAGTTGTAATCTTATCTAGAATCCCCAAAGCAGAATGTTTAGCACTGTTCTGCGACGAGCCCTCAGCTGACGGGAAATGTTCTGCGGCAGAAATCCCCATGCATGTAATAGTATTTTTTTGCACTTTTTCTTAAAATTCTTCCAAATTGTTCTGCGACGTACATCGCAGATTTTGGCACATTCTGGTTTGGGATCTAGAACTTTGAAAATGAATTGATGAAATGGTTATGATTATGAAATCATTATAAATGGCTGTTCCAGGACAACATTAAAAGTTTATTTGATTCTACGTCATAGCACATTCAGCAGTTATATTTTGCCTGACGGACAGAATACCAACTTTATACCACAATGAAAAAATATATTTCTTTTCAGAAAAAGAAAAGAAAGTTTGAATTTTTTTCTGACTTTTTTTTTAAGGATAATGTATAAGTTTAATGTCATTTCTGTAAGAAATGATTCCATATGCATGTGGATGAACTTAAATCATCATCCAGATTGCATTATAAAACAAGAATATATTGACACTAATAAAACATTTATTTGGAACAGTTTAGTGACTTCTCTTTTATTTTGGTTTTCATGGCTTTGTTTTGACTGCTATCCAGATTAATCCTCGTAAAATGGAGGATTCAAGTATGATTATGTGAAACGTTCTGAACAATATTTGTTTCAGCGAAAAGTCAAGTTTCACCAAGCAAATCAAATCAGAATACCACAGCATCTAGTCACTCCCGTTCATCACCATCACGTGCTCCTCCCACTCCTCAGGGTTTAGCTGGTATGAAAGTTGTCAGCAGCTCTACGCCAGTTGCTTCCACTACTGTAACAAAAGCAATAAAGCAACCATTAGTAACACCAAGGTTTGCTGTAAAGCACAATTCTCTTTCGGCTGTCTATGATTCTTCAATTGGCTCTCAGGAAGAGATTGTTGAAAGAGCAAAACAGGTATTCTATATATGCATTAAAATTTTCATATGTTCAGTGCAGTCAGTGATGTTAACTTGGGAAATTTCCCGTATTTGTGGGAAATATTGGCCAAAATCTGTCTACGAGGGAAATTTCTTAGCATTAATATATATATATATTTTTTTTTTCTTGTGTAAAAATACTTGACTATATATTTTCAACGGTGGATGGCAGCATAATTTTGGAATATGTGGGGAGGGGGTAAATTTTGTCAAAAGAGGAATTTTGCTTGACAAGGTTACCATCACTATTGATGCACATTGACAAACAAATGGAACAACCATTCTGTCACTTACCAGGATGATAAGTGTTCCTAATGTTTTCTACAACTATTATCCAGTGCATTTTACTTTCCACCATAAGGAGCATCCACTGTATTCAATAGTATTTATGAAAACCTAGGCATTCTGATGAAAATTTAATTTTATAGATAATTAGTTACAAAGCAAGGGTGCGCAACTTTTTCAGTTTGTGGGCCAGAAACCTGTATATGCAGTGACCATATGATATATTTTACAGGACATTTTCATAATTTTGAATGTACATAATTTTGAACTTTTTTTTATAAAATGTTTTCTTTCAACAAGGCTTTCTTGAACTTTTGAAATTGAGATTTTCATGATTTATGAATTATATTATGATAATTATGACTCATGAATATATTCATCTCTCATATTTGTGAGTGATATACATTTTTGTTGTGATTACATTTGTACCCATTGCTTTCAAAGCAAAATGTTTTGCATTGTTCTGCAAATAGCCCTCAGCTGACTGTAAATGTTCTGTAGTGAACATTTCCTTTTCTGTTCATTCTTTAGAATTTTTTCTGCGGTTGTTACACTCTTCCTAAATCCAGTTTGAAAACGTGCTGTGTATTCCAGTAGTTAAAATATCTCACTGTTATCCTGACGAACTGGAATCACCCATCACTCTACTTCTGTACAAATACGGAACTCAAACTAGTCTCGAATATTCCAAATATCCTTACATACTTAATGAATTAAGTTTTAAGACGTGCTATGCAGTCCAGTGAATAAAATATGACACTGATCCTGACGACCCTGGTTCAAATCAATGAACGACAAAAAACGCGACTTCTGTGCAAATACGAATTACAAACTAGTTGTCAAAGTTCCTAGTATCCTTACACTCTTCCTAAATCCAAATTGAAAACGTGCATTGATAGTTTTTTGGCATATTCTGCTTTAGGGCCCATTGCGATTTGTAAAAGCTCTGTTTTCCATCATTTTCCAGCCGATTTTTCAGCAATTTTAGCAATAGTTGGCAACTTGACTTGCGTCTCCTCATTTTTTTGGCTGTAATTGACACCTTTACTTACCTTTGACATCTTTTTTTTGTGATCATTTATGAGATACTCTGCACAGGTTCCAATTTTTCATTTTTATGAAGGAAGTATGGTCAGCCTAGGTATTTATTGTGTTGTGCAACACCTTTGTTGGGCCAGAGGTTGTGCACCCTTGTAATGCGATTAATTTTCATAGTTCTCTTTGACAAATTTTTGATGATACAATTCATATTGACAGTTATAATTGTGTTTTGATTTTTAAATTAAATGAACGAAGAAGATTGATATGTTACATGTTGTATTTGGCAGATTTATCATGTTAATTCTCTCCTATCTTGGATTTGTTAGGAAGCCTATGTTATGCAAAGAATTGGGGAATTGCGAAAAGAAGGTCTGTGGTCATTGAAAAGACTTCCGAAGGTTCAAGAAACACCTCGAAGCAAGGCACATTGGGATTACTTATTGGAAGAAATGGTTTGGTTAGCAACTGATTTTGCACAGGAAAGGAAATGGAAGAAGGCTGCAGCAAAAAAAGTAAGTTCTTTAATACAGTCTTATAAGCAAATTTGTCCATATTATGTCTACAAACTATCACAACATACATTAACAAATACAAATTCAGGGTTCCCAGTGACCTTGAAACTCAGGGGATCCAAAAACAGTTGGGGACAACATGATATATTCAGGGGTGGGAACTTTGCGCCAAAACTAATACCTTGCGCCATCCTGCTCCAATAGCGTATTTTCACATTTTTCTGCACCAAATAGCGAATTTCACTTCAGTATGCTCAGAATTTCGGAAAGGACGCCAAAAATTTTTTGTTCCTGCTAGCCACGAAACATTTCCTTACGAGAAGAGCGTGTTTTATTCCACTATACTTAAACTATCGGCCCCTGATCAGGCTTTCCATTGCGAAACCCCGATATTGTCCGTGATCGTGGAACTGAAGATGGTTTGCAATGCCTTTCAGCTTTAAAGTGCAAATTCGAGTGTTTCCGTTTGAAAAAAAAAGTCGTCACTGGAGGCAGCAGAAATTACTGTAGTCGATTGCCATTGTGTGAAATCCCAATGTTTCTTGAAAAAAATTGTCATTCCGGGAGTAAAAAGCACATGTCCGCCGAATTACGAATGTTAGTTTAGAAACTTTGTCGAATAACAAGCGTTAAATTGCCAATGTTGCCGAATAACGAGCGTTAAATTGCCAATGTTGCAGAATAACGAGCGTTAAATCGCCAATGGTGCCGAATAATGCGCGTTAAATCGTCAATCTCGTCAAATAACGAGTGTCAGATCGTGAATCTCGTCAAATAACGAGTGTCAGATCGCCAAACATCGAGTTGATTCTTTCGAAATTCTCTCCCATTTTGCAACAATTTCTTTCCAAGTATAAAAAAATTAAAAACTTGTAAAAATTTTTTAGCTCATTTGAAGTGCTGTTCAAGGCAGCAAATAGTAAACCTTAGTAAGCAAAAATCATCTTAAATAGACGGGTGCAAAAAATTTTATGACAGCCGCTCTTTCAAACAAGGTGTTAAAAGCCTAAAACACCAAAAACAAAAATCAAGCTGAGGAAAAGATGTTTCATAACAAAAGACAGTGCAGTTTTATTTTGAAAAGGGTTGAGGGTTAACAAAAATATTCTTGTTAATTTCACTGCTCCAATTTATAAATATCTGCTCAGAATCCCATATTTTGCTGCTCCAAAATTGCTCCAAATCCTGAATTTGCTGTTCCAAAACTGCTCCAAATCCTGAATTTGCTGCTCCACAACTGCTCCAAATCCTGAATTTTGCTGCTCCGAATCCTGAATTTTGCTGCTCCAAAGCTGCTCCGAAATGGACTTAATCACTTCCCACCCCTGCATATTTGTCAAAAGTTAGGGGGGAGGGGAATTCTAAATACTTTGGAAAAGTCAGGGAAAATTTGAAGGGGGGGGGTATCAAAGAGGCTAAATTGACATTCAAGTGGTTTACCTTCACTTTTTTCCATGGAAGATTATTTTTCAGATCCCAGGGAGAGATAAAATCCTTATCAGCATTTTCCTCCAGATCCCTTACTGAGAGAAATGCCTTATCAGTTGAAGGGTGGGATTTTACATCTATATATATAAAATTGATTTTCTGTGTGTGTGTATGTATGTTCTCTATACAAATCTACAATTTTAGATCGATCGTAGCCAAATTTCGCATATATACCAAATGGGACCCGACTTGAATGATAGGCTACTTTAAAATTTCGTCAGATCAGGGCAAGTGTCCCAAATGGGTGAAAAACTGTCGGGCAACAATGGTTTTTGGGCCTCAACAATCACTTTCGGAACGTTTACTTTGGTTACCGTGGTTCCCTAGCAATGCGTTTCAGACGTGTATATGTCTTTACAACGGTTTGTCACTTCTTTAATTCTGTTAGTATATGTATAATAGTTTATGCCTTTATAATGGTTTGCCACTTTTTCAATCCTCCCAGTAATGAGGCTTTTCGAATAGATGTCATAATCATCATCAGCATCAGTTTGAGGGTCAGGCAAAGGATGATTCCCATAGAAATCATTGTTAAAATTGCCGATTTTACTGTAGAAATGCGGAAATTTGGTGGGGTTTTCCGCCCCATCAATAATTTTAAAAGTTGTATTTAATCCCCGATTTTTGAAATATAGAGTTCGCTTAGAGATATACGAAGCCCAGGAGATTAAATATGAAGTGATTAGCCAGACCTACTTTTGATTTGGATATCCATGCAATAACATTGATTTCAACTTTTTATTTATATCCTTAAGCATGAAAATTAATGTCTCTGTATTGTCTTTTGATATTTATTTTCATGAATTCATGTAGGTTAGGATATTTTAAAATTAATTATGAGCCCGTAAAAAGAGGATCGAAAAAACTCCACAGCTTTAATTAGGCATTTTTTGAAAGCTGAAATAGTCAGATGGGTAACTTGAAGTTCAGGGGGTGGAGGTTTATCGAAATACCTAGCGCCCCTTAAAAAAGGAAAAATATATATTCATTTCTACGTTTCTGTAAATCGATATAGATTTTATTATTTCATGAATCGCGAAGTCGCTATATTGGTTAACTTGCACACGGTTTGTATGTCCCTCAAGGAAAAGGGAGGGAGATATCACTTGATGCAAAAAAGGTTCATTGAAGAAAACCCGGGCAGCGCCAGGTATTATAGCTAGTATATATATATATAACTGGAAAACAATGTTGGCTAAGGAACAATCTGCCCTGTGAGTAAATGGATGAAGAGATCTAAAGTGGAGAGACCCATCCTTTCCATTTTTTAAGATACAGCCATTACCAGCTCTTAACTTATTTTCTATCTTTTCTGAATAAACATTTTATCCTTTTCATTTTTTTTTTTCCTACCTGTGGGTAGAGAACCTTTAACCAAAGCTGTATTAAGAGTAAGCGTAAACAGTCCTATTGATAAACTGGCATCCAGCAGGGGCATTTTGTTTACTTATTCATGTGAAGACTCTGGATTAGGTTGGTTAGCTATTGATCATGGTTATTTTGGCAAATTGTTCATCTTTAAAATGATAAAAACGGTCCTTCTGAGGGCCTAAACTAAAGGAACTAAAGTTCTCCAAAGTTTTATTGCAGATTTGATGGGTGTAAAATGAACATGAAGATGGGTGTTCGCATGTATAGATTTCGGTGTTCGCATGTATAGATTTCGGTGTTGAACTGACAATAACATTATTATGTTTACTGAATGATTTATATTTTATGCACAAATACGTCTCCTATAAAGAAGTAAAAATTGTACGCTTTCGTGGTAATTACGATTTTAGGTTTCGTAGAATTACTTTGAAAAATAAGTTAAGGTTGAAATCGGAATAACACGATCAAAAAAGCAAAGGGGGAGCCACACCATCAATCGGCAAGTTTCACACGTCAAACTTCAGATGGTGCTATTATCAATTCCGCTGCCTTTTTTTAACATTGAGTGGATACGCTTAATTTTCAAGAGGCTTTGTCTTTAACCTTTTATACACAATTTGATTTTGTAAAGGGTGGTGGTGGCAAAATATTAGCATTCTGTCTGTAATGTAATTTTCAAGGGTATATTACCATGAAATGATGGGAGGGGGACAGCTTCTCCCCCACCTGTATTCACAGTCTTTTCTCCTTCATTGGATTTTTTCAGCAATCGCCATTCACATGTTTTGAGTTGTGCGTGTTTGGGATGGCTCATTTGTCTAGTGTTACTGATAATGCTCCGAAAAGACAAAATAAAGTGAAAACTTTACAAGAAAAATTGAATATATTGGCTATGCTTGGTGAAAGTAAGACAATTGCTGTGGTGGCTCACCATTACGGAAAGAAAAGCTAGAAAATTTCCAAAGACTGCAGAAAATTATTGAAGAGAAGGGATATTCACCTCAGCAGGTGTTCAACGCTGACGAAACTGCACTTTGGAAGAAATGACTCACGAGAACATTTATCAACTAAGAAGAGAAGCTCCTGGTTTAAGGCAAGTTAAGGTTAACTTACTATGTTTGTGCAAATGGGTATGGGTACATTGTAAAGCCCACCGTCATTTTCAAATCTACAAATCTGTGCGCATTGAGGAGAAAGGATAAGTCAAAGCCCCTGCACAGTATTTTGGATGAATAATAGAAAAGCTTGGACTATGAAGACACTTTTCCTAGATTGGTTTAAATGTTTCGTTCCAAAAGTCAGGAAGTACCTTGAGAGTGAAGACATGACATTCAAAGTTCTTTTGATACTGAATGGACAATCGGGGGTTCGTTTTATTTTGTTTCTTTCCTTTTTATCGATTATTCTCATTACTACTGTTTGTAAGATGGCAACAGTTAAGTTCTAAACTTCGTGGTAGCATGTCGCACATGTATGTTGCTTGCATGTTTTGTATTTGAAGGAATTAAATCTAGTTCTAAAATGTCGTCTCATAATTCCGACCAAGCGACTGCGAAGCAAGCCCCAAAGAAATCAGCAGGCACATATTGATAAGCGCCATTGAATAAAACTTAATTTATTTAATAAAAAAAAATTTATTTTTTTTATGATCGTGAATTATCGTGTTTTTTTGCCTTGCAGATGCGCCACAGTAGAAATACACAAACGCGTAGTGTGATTATGTAACACGTTTCTGTCAACGCGAAATGATCCAGTTCGGTTCATGCGCCACAAAAAACCTATGTTGGAATGTTGTTTCCCTTTTTATTCTCTGTGCACGTGGAACTGCTCGGCCCGACGCAATATTATGGAATAAAAGCTAGAGTTCAAAATGAACTTTCAATGGTGGTTTTTTTTCTTCAGCTCAGTCGGCACGCTCTGGCCCCCAACAACCAATACCTCCTCCTAAAGTAGAAAGAAGTCCTTCTGCTCTAGAATCTATTGTAATAACGGGGGCACGATGATGATGATGATGATGTCAATTCATATATGCATTAGATCAGTCAACTTCACCTTTCACGCTGCCCCCCCCCCCCCCCGTATCTCTACCCATGCTGTCAACAAAATATTTATTTAGGAGTGATGTGAAACGCTTGTACAAAGTTCTTTAAAGAAAGAAAACAAAAAATGACTAGCCGGTGTATGTACTTTTAATTACTTGTGGCTGAAAAATCCCTTCTATCAAGATTGGTTGCTGAGTGTGCCGGACAAAAATGCCGCCAAATGAAAGCTGTGCTTCAATGGGTGAATCGGCGCTGAAATCCATTGAGTTCATATTACTGGAGAAAGTATGACGCAGGGCCATAACTAGGATTTTTGTATTGACTTGCCGCCTCCCAGGGCTGTCTTAAGAGCATCGTGGGGCCCCCGGGCCAAATGATTTTTCCGAGGCCCTACCTAGCAAATTTTCGAATAATTCAACTACTTATTTTTCTGAGGTGCCCGGGTGGGCCCATGTGTCAAGATGGCACTGCTGCCCCCCACCAATTCGAATTCGATAATTTTATATCGGTGTTGCATGTAAAAATTGGCACCCGGGGCAGTTGCCACCCCCCCCCCCCCCCGCGCTCTCTCTAGTACCGGCGCTGGTATGACGTCAGTGGTCTACATCATTCCTTGGAAGATCACGTGACGCGTTGAATGTCGGCGCATCTCCGTTATTTTCTAATGGCATCCATAGTTGTTTAAAGGAGTTTAAAACAATAAATGAAAGAAATAATTTCAGTATCAATAATGAGTTTCCAAATTTAATGAGAGATAATTCCAAAATTAATGAAAGAGATAGTTCTAGAATTAATGAAAGAGATAGTTCTAGAATTAATGAAAGATTATTCCAAAATTAATGAGAATTCCAGAATTAATGAAAGATAATTCCAAAATTAATGAGAATTCCAGAATTAATGAAAGACAATTTCAGCATTGATAAGAGATAATTCCAAAATTAATAAAGCAATAATTCCAAAATTAATGAAGCAATAATTCCAAAATTAATGAAGCAATAATTCTAAAATTAATAAAGCAATAATTCTAAAATTAATAAAGCAATAATTCCAGAATTAATTAAATAATTCTAAAATTAATAAAGCAATAATTCCAGAATTAATTAAATAATTTTAGAATCAATAAAAGAATTCAGTATTAATGAAAAAGAATTTCAGCATTAGCGAAAGAAACAAATCCAGAATTGATGAAAGCAATTATTCGAAAAGTAATGAAAGCAATTATTCCAGCACTAACGAAATAAATTTTTTCTGCATTAACGAAAGAAATTTTTTCAGCATTAATGAAATAAGTAAATTTAGAGTTAATGAAAGAAATAATTTAATTTTTTTCTATCTTTAGAAGAGTTTTTTTTAGTCTTTTAAAGAAAATTAATTGCAATATTTAGAGACTAAACGTTTCAATGAGTAAATTGACAGGCACGAGCTGTGTTATTCGATGTGTCATATGTTTCGTATGATATATATGTGTATGTGGTCTACTTTATTCATTATGGATGATATGAAACAAAGTATGTAGAAATGTAATCTCTGAAAATTTTAATCAAAATTAAATATGCGCCTATTCATGTGAAAAATATGCGTTTGTAAAAAAAAGTCCTTGAATTTTTAAGTTTTACCTTGAAAAGTGCTTGAATAGTCCTTGAATTTTTTTTCGTTGGAAGAGTACAAACCATGTTAATAGTAATTCAGAGGCATTGACCGAGGAGGAATTCATGCAGCTGATTGCTCATGAAACAAGCGGTACCAGACGAAGATCAAAATAAAGATGTAAAAGACAAGTTCACCATGGTTTCACACGGGGAGGGCTTTGCAAGTTCAAATCAGCAATAGATTGTACCATAAAGGGATCTATATCATGGAAATATTCTTTACATGTAGAAAAATTTTGGGGACGATGACTATAATTTAGAGTGATATCGGATGGTTTAAAGTTATATATGTGCGTGGCAATGTACATGCTTTTGGTCAGGGAAATGATCAAGCAGATTTTGCTGGGAACCCTGAAATACCATAGCAGGCAAAATGCCTTACGAGATGGCTGGAAAAAAAAAAATGGATGTTAAATGTATCTAATTTATATCAAAAATACAGCAACCCAATAAGAAAACCACTAATTATGATAAAATATGATACACTGCCCATAAAAAAATTACGGTTGTCTAAACTAAGTATGGATAGCTGATCGATTTATCGCAATATTTTTATCATATTTCTTTTGAAACATCAATCGAGTTAGTTTGCCCCCGGGAAATTTCAAATTCTATTCCATTTATTCACAACTCTATTAGAGAAAAATTCCCTGTGATATACCACAACCATAATAAACATTGTCCCTTATCAATCGATACTGGTGCACTCTTATCGAGCAGTCAACAGGGGACTAGAATTCATGGATTCACCCAAGAATTCATGGATTTCTGAATATTATTTATGAAATATTAGTTTTTTTTCATTACATAGCATAGGCATAGATAGACTTAAAAGTTGGGCGGGGGGTCACGGTCATTATTGCTAGGGGCATGATGATGTCAATTCATATATACATTTATATATTAGATCAGTCGACCCTACCTTTGACGCGCCCGCATATCTCCGCCCATGGTACATAGATGAATAAAATTAAATAAATAAGAAGTATAAAAAATATAGTAATTTTAAAACTTGATCTGAAAAAAAATTGATCTCAGTGGTATGTTTGGCTCTTCAACTTGTACCTAATAAGTAATTCTACCTTTAAAATTTATTAAACTGGCATTCTTTCCACTTAATAATATGTATATAAAGTTAAATCACACGGATTACCAGATCTTCATTTTTGTGGCAGGTGAAATAAGGCAAAGAAAAATGCTGATAAGATTTGTTCATACAAAAATTTTCTTCCTTGTAATCTTCATCTCCACAAATAACCAGTCTTTCGATGAATCTTGTATTGACAAGTGGAGAGGACGTTTCTATATGCAAGATTTGTTCCGTTTGGGTTGTGTTAATGAAACAGTTGATTTCAACTCTCATTATGTTAGAATTGGTGGATATTATTTTCAGTCAAGCGAATTCATTTCAGACAGCTTCTTTGACAGGGTGTCTGTCTACAATCACAGGAAAGTCACGAAGTTCTAAAAAAGTCACAATTTGAGTGAAGGTCACTGATTTTTTTTATTCTCCAGAGGTGGTTTTTTTTTGGTACTTTTTTCTTTAAAATCTATGTTCTGGAGAAGCTGTAGCATTCAATATTTTCTCTCTCTCTCAGGTTTCTTTTGCACTTTTTTTTTTTTTTGTTTTTTGTTTTTTGCTCTGGAGGGATGGATGGGTGTGTGAGTAGCAACAGAAAAGAAGGATGTCAATGCGTAGTCACTTTACATGGAGGCAGACATTATATGGGATGGGGTAAAAAAGGTATTTAGCTTGTGTGCATGAACAAAAAAAAAGATTTTTCTTTCTTTGCTTGTTGGGACCTTTCAACATCTGTGAATATTCCTTTAAGCAGTGTTCTCAGGATTGCATGATTATTCCTGGGGGGGGGGGGTGACTGGCAGAACAGTTGAGAGTCTTCAGGAACAATATTGGTTTTCCTTAGAAAGTACATGACCTACCCCCATGTCCTTCGCCGTTAATTGTGTTGTGACACAACATTTAGGCAGAATTTAAAGGAATGCCACAGTGTTTCTAAAAGTGTGCGTGGTGGCGAGCTGAAAATTTGTGCACCTATTTATGCTTTGAAATGGTTCTTTTATATGGGAAAATATATATCTGCCAAACTTTTTGGGGAGCCGCCGATGAACCATGAATTACACAAGGGAGGCAGCTGGCAAAAGAGAACCATTGGAATATTGTGACTATCTTGTGAGCTTAGACCGACGCAAAGCATGATGATAGAGCAAATAACAAGTGAATATGTGAAATTCGTCCTTCAAAAGAACCCCCTAGGTTAGTCTAGTCTGGACTGTTGTGGAAAAATGAACATCATGAAGGCCCCAGTCTAGTGCAGTGTTTCTCAGCCGCTGGGCCCTGACATCGGTCAAATTGGGCTGTGAGTGGTTTATTATTTCATTTTTACTTATTTATTTCCTATTAATGGTGTGTATAGCTGGGCCTTCAAAACAAGAAAAAGAAATTGACAATGCCACAAGATTCCACAGGTTGAGAACTGCATCCTGCAGTAGGCCCTAAGCTGATCTTCAGTCGTGAAATTTTTCGTGCTCCTCCATTGTGAATTGAGTGTGGGGGGGGGGGGAATTGTGAATTATTCAGGTTCCTGGGTTGAAATCCTGTCAGCCCCCCTACTGTGCTTCCCTTCGCTGGTGAATGTGGCATTGACTGTCAGAATTGGAAAGGCTCTCATTCCTGCACATTCTATTTAGACAGCGTTTTATTCTGATGTGTGTTGATTCTGATGGCAAACTGCTGATTTCACACTTACGCCTATCGTGGCGTTGAACTGATCCAACAAACTGCTCTCTCAATTACTTACTTCTCGATTTGTTCAACCTTGTTTGGATCTTTTGCTCTGTTTTGACCCTACTATTCCTATGCATCGCTGCGCAACTCAACTGTTGTGCACACGGCTTAATATTATCGATCAATAATGCGTTTAGTAGTTTTGCATTCACAGGATGCGTTTTGAACTTGCACAGGCACGCTGTTGGAGTTTGTTTTGGAAAGTTTCGTCGTAGATACTCCTATATGACATAAACATGGGGATATAGGGTTGCAGAATGTCTACATACGATTTGCAAGGGCATATGCTGTGATCGATTGCATTGGATATTCATGGTCTACTGAGGGCTTAGGTGACATCGCAAAATTGGTTGGAGACATGGGGGGGGGGAGGACGTTAGGGACAAACCCGCTATAGTTAAAAAAAATTATTGGCATAGGCAGAAGAGCATGTCTTCCTCTCCTCATTTGAGAAACAGCCTGTAGCCTCATATGCTCTCGTGGGGGCGGCTTATGTAGCTTGAGTCCTTAGGGTCCAGTTCCTATGGGGTGTTGTATTTAAAGCTTTAAATTTATAAGTTTTGAAAAATTTTAAAAATTGATTTTTTTTTTATCATGGTTGGATGGGTTCTCCCAATGGTGGTGAAGCTCAATATTCAGCACTGAGAGGCTTCATGCCAATGTTGCTATGTATTTATGTGTGTATATGCATTGACATCATCATGCTCTGCGTAAAGTTCCGAAGGATTAAAATTATTGATTTCTTATCAAGTGTTTTTATTTTGTAAATTCACTCGCTTTTCCCTTTCACTTAAACCCCCTATTTTATTAACCCCAAACCCCCCTCAGGTAGTCGCTACTCACAGTTTGAAACCACTAATATAAGAAAAAGTCCAGCATGGTTCATTCTGTCGAATGAGGAAATGTCACAGAAAAGTCACCAAATTTTGCTTTTGATATTTGGTAGTCACCCTGTTTGAGTTATAAAATTTTTTCTTTCTCTTCATTTAATATACTGATAATGATTATGTTCTTTCAGTGTATTTTGCCTACCAGTATGGATCCCTAGATAGGTTTTGTTCATTGCTTTTTTTGTATGTGCCTGTATTGAAATTCGAAAAGAAAAATACACCAAGTTCAAATATGACTTTCAATTACTAAAGAAAAGGGATTAATAAATGTACTTAAAGAGGTTCTGACACATATCATTGGGGGGGGGGGGCTAGATTTGGCAAAATCCTCTGTATCCAACATTCAAGGATTCATCACTCTCTCTAATCTTGAATTTATTCATACATTTTTATACTGATCAGTTCTTGTGCAAATTTGGTTCAAGCTTAGTTCTGTAATTCATTTTATATCTTTAATCAGATAAAATGTGATTTTCTATGTCTGTCGGTTAGTGTAAAAACTAATCAAATTGGTTTTTGATTTTTAAAAAAATTGACATGTACATATTACAAAATATGAAGTAATATTTTTATTTTGTGTAGTGTTCCAGAATGATAGTGAAATATTTCCAAGAAAAAGAAATGAGAGTAGAAAAAGCAGAAAAAGAAGTGCATATGCGAGTACGACGCATAGCATCAGCTATGGCAAAAGAAATAAGAAGTTTTTGGACAAACATTGAAAAAGTATGTTTTTTAAGTGCCCTCTTATTTTTGAATTTCATTTCAGATAATAATCTTAGTGCTAGAAATTAATGAAATATTATAAATTTTAGATAAAGAAAATTTTATTTGAGTTCAATTTAGTTTTTAATATCGCATGAATATTTGTAGACCGATGGGAATCGATGAGATGTGATATTTTTTGTACTCAGAAATAAGAGGGAAAGAATTGTAGAAAAATGTGAGGGAAAATGAAAATGATGTATGTTTCTATAAAAACTTGAATTTGTAACATGTTGAGCAATGAATGTAGAAAAGAACCTCTAAATTGTCACATCAACTGCTGTAAAATTTCAAATAGATATGTCTTTTGGGTGCAGTAACCCAGGTAGATAAGATACTTGCCTGAAGTACCAAAGGATGTTTATAGAGGTGTCGCGAGTTCGATACCCGGTTCGTCCTTGTCAGAAATTGCGATATGACCACAAAAAAGATTGCTACGACAGGGAGTCACTCTTCTAGGGTTTAGTGTACGAACCTCTCGATGAGTATTAAAAAAAGGGGGGTACTGTTCGGATTCGGCAATAAATTGTGAGTCCCAGTCTAATTAGTCTCGTGTGCAGAAAATAACATTGATGTGACAAAAATGATCAAATGATATTTCTTTTATCAAATTAGACCAAAAGTATATGATGACAAAATTTGTATTTATATGAGTGTAAAAACAAAATCACAAAAAAAAATAATTTTTTTTTGAAGCCCTAATTTAAAAGCCTCCGTATACATACTAATTTTATCGCAAGATATTGCTAGTTCATCAAATTGGCAAAATGCTTGTAATCCAAAATTTTACTGTAATTGAACTCAATTAGGTGAAATTAATGGGAATGTAGTTATGTAGAATATCTCCCGATTCATTAAATTCAAAAATGACATTCAATTGCAATTTTATCAAATTAATTATGGTTATAATATAATTTTTCTTGACAAGTTTTTTCTCTTTTTTTCAAGTTGGTAGAATACAAACAACAAACATGGCTTGATGCAAAAAAGAAAAAAGTGCTTGATTCCCATCTGAATTTTATTGTCGATCAGACAGAGAAATATTCTTCATGGTTAACTCAGGGACTCAATAGAACAATCATGGAGAGCAATGGTACTAGTAGAGCTTCATCTCCAGCTACAGAAACTAAAATTTCTATCTCAAAAAGATCTTATGACGATGGTGAGTATTTACTTGGTTATCTTTTTCTTATTTTATTAACACTAGAATGACAGGAATTTTAACTACCTAGAATGTAACCTACCAAAAGTGACTGACCACAGTACAAAAAATGTAACAATTATTTTTCTTTTACCATTTATTTTTACAATTTACCCTTGTTCATATATATCAATTTTTTTGTGGATTTTGGACGACTTGTTTTGACAAAGTGTTTTAATTGTTTTTTAAGTGTTTTTGAAAATCTTGTGTTTTATCATAAAATGAGTTTTGATTTTGCTTCTTTGAGCTCTTGTAATTAGTTGCTTCATTTTCACTTGACAGTCCACTGACAAGGTATGAAGTATAATACAGTTGATATGCGGAAGAGGTAGCAGCATATGCACTATAAAAAAAAATCATAAATAGCTGTAAACTTTTAAAGAGGAAAATACAGTAAACATTAAAGAGTATATACAGGATACATAGTATTTATTTTAATGGCAAACTGTTGATTCTAGAGGCAATACGAATAAACCATTTTACCTATATTAACACTGTTTTTTCTCAATTTTCCTCCATTTTTGAAATTCAAATGTTTCAGTGAATATTGCACTTGAAAACTGGGAATTGTTTTGTGTTGGCATCAGGCGAGACAGGGCGACAACTTTGTAATTGGGTTCTTGAGTGCAGTGTGTACTATAAAAAGTTAACATTTTTATTTTAATAACTACAACCCCTTTGCAAAATAAATGTTATATCTGACTACTACATGTTATTTGAATATTTTTTCTAATTGGAATTATGCATGTGGGATCAACAGTTCGCCAGTGAAATACTGTATGCCCCGTTACCTATATGCATCCTTTACTCATCAGAGATGCCATTGATGCGTTATAACATGTCAAATACCCAGAATTTCGGAAAAGGATGTGCAAAAATTTTGTTCACACACTTTTTTAGTTCTAAGAAAGAAAAAGGTAGAGAGAAAAAAAAAAAACCAACAACCAATCCCTCCCTGACTTTTCTTTCCATATATATCATGATCGCGCGACCTTGAAAAGCTGGTTTTACTACTTTGTAGACTTGTATTGATATACAGGCAGGTTGTTGAAAAATAAGATGAGAGATATTTGGTTGCTTCCCTGAATGATGGGCCGTGTACAGAAGTTTCAAAGTTCTGATTTTTTATTACCCTGCAGATTTTCTCCCTTCCAGTTATATATGGGAAATTACGTTACTTTCGTGGCTATCGGCAGGTATTGGAAGACCACATCTATACGGCGTAAATTTGTCTTGTTCCTACAATGTTGTGAATGCGTTTTTTTTAAAATCGTAGAGGATTGGAACGCCCATTCAAATTGTACATGGTTCGTTCGGTCCTTGAAAACCTTGAAAAGCCCTTCAAAAAAAAAACTTCATTTTCAAGGCCTAGAAAATCCATGAGAGTCCTTGAAAAATTTGTGCTTTCCGAAATAGTTTTTGCCACTTTTTTTTTTACTCCGTAAGGCACGTCCTTAAAAAAGTGCAAAGCGCAGGGAAAAGGCCTTAGCAGCCAATAACGCTGGATAATTGGATTTAAAGCAAGTTTTTCCCCATTATTCTTAAGCCGGGTTTTCGTAGGAACAGGTTTTCTGTGCCGCGTGCAAAGTGAATCGCCCAGCGTGACATGCCGTCCACTCACCAATAATAAGAAAACAAGTTCGACTGTTTTCCTAGAGAGCGCAACAAGCCTCACAGCAGTGTTTTACGTCGGGCGTGATTGGCCGACTGCTTCTGGAGGAGTCAAATGCGTTGTGCGCCACTCGTTTTACCGATCTTCTCTGCATTGTTTTCTTTCACTTCCCTTCATCGAACTCTATGCTTCCCTTCAAACCGGAGCATGCAGATGACAGAGTAGCTGATGCGAGGGCCGTGAGCTGATGCGCCACGGTAGGAATACACAAACACTAGTGTAATTATGTAACACGTTTCCGTCGACGCGAAATGATCCAGTTTGGTTCATACTGCTCCAAAAACCTATATTGGAATGTTTTTTCCCTTTTTTGCACGTGGAACCGCTCGGCCTCACGCAGTATGTAAATCGCTGGCGGCATGCTCTCACCCTTACGGGAGCTCGGCTTTATAGTGTAGGCTGTAGTTTTTTTCCGCGTGTATATATCGAGATTGTTTTTTTTTCTCCCTGAGATTGCTGGTTGTTATTTGTCGGCCGTTTTATTTATTTATTTTTTATGGTCGTAAATGATCTTTTTTTTTTCCCTTGCAACTTTTATGGAATAAAAGCTAGAGTTCTCAAAATGAACTTCCGATCATTGTTTTTTTTCTTCAGCTAGGTCGGCACGCTCTGGCCCCCAACAACCGATACCTCCTTCTAGAGTAGAAGTCCTTCTGCTCTAGAAGGTATTGCAACAACCCACTTCTAGGAAAACCCGGCTTTATGGTAGCATGTATCCTGTGATCGTATGTAGATGTATTTGGAGTCGTTGGAAGTCATTAAACTTTTGTACTAGGTATTTTTTCTGGAGGACTTGAGAAATCAATATCTTGACAAAAAAGTGTCCATAATTTTTGCCGAAATAATTTCAGCCTTTCGGTCCGTAAGTGAGCGAAGCTACCTCTGATCACTGTCAACCATAGGCGGAGATTTACTTGGAAGTCTTGGGGGGGGGGCACGATGATGATGGCAATTCATATATGCATATATACATTAGATCAGTCAACTTCACATTTCACGTTGCCCCCCCCCCTTCCCCGTATCTCCGGCCAAGCTGTCAACAAAATATTTATTTAGGAGTGATGTGAAGCACTTGTACAAGGTTCTTTAAAAAAAGAAAAAAAATGAGTAGCAAGTGTGTGTACTTTTAATTACTTGTGGCTGAAAAATCCCTTCTATCAAGATTGGTTGCTGAGTGTGCCGGACAAAAATGCCGCCAAATGAAAGCTGTGCTTCAATGGGTGAATCGGTGCTGAAATCCACTGAGTTTATATTACTGGAGAAAGTATGACGCAGGGCCATAACTAGGATTTTTGTATTGTCTTGCCGCCCCCCACCAATTCGGAATTCGATAATTTTATAACGGTGTCCACCTAAAAATTGCCACCCGAGGCAGTTGCCCCCCCCCCCCCCCGCGTTCTAGTACCGGCGCTGGTATGGCGTCAGTGGTCTACATCATTACTTGGACGATCACGTGACGCGTTGAATGTCGGCGCATCTCCGTTATTTTGTAATGGCGTGCATAGTTGTTTAATGGAGTTTAAAACAATAAATGAAAGAAATAATTTCAGTATCAATGATGAGTTTCCAAAATTGATGAGAGATAATTCCAAAATTCAAAATTCATGAAAGACAATTTCAGCATTGATGAAAGACAATTTCAGCATTGATGAAAGACAATTTCAGCATTGATGAAAGACAATTTCAGCATTGATGAAAGACAATTTCAGCATTGATGAAAGAGAATTCCAGAATTAATGAAAGCAATTATTCCAAAATGTAATGAAACAAATTATTCCAAAAGTAAGGAAACAAATTATTCCAGAATTGATGAAAGAAATTATTTCAGCATTAACAAAAGAAATTTTTTCAGCATTAATGAAATAAATGATTTAATCTTTTTCTATCTTTAGAAGAGTTCTTTTTTTTAGTCTTTGAAAGAAAATTTATTGCAATATTTAGAGACGTTTCAATGAGGAAATTGACTGGCACGAACTGTGTTATTCAATGTGTACGGATGATGTGAAATAAAGTAGATAGAAATGTAATCTCTGAACGTTTTAATCAAAATTAAATATGTGCCTATTCATGTGAAAAATATGAGTTTGTAAATAAGTCCTTGAATTTTTAAGTTTTACCTTGAAAAGTGCTTGAATAGTCCTTGAATTTTTTTTTCGTTGGAAGAGTACGAACCATGTTGTAAAACCTTCCCGATATCGTGGAAAAAAACAATCTGTAAAAACACGACCTTGAATATACAGTTTTGTCATCTAGCTGCTATGCAGTAGTCACCGTTTTGTATTGTTAAAATCATGGGTGTGTAAGCAGAATCTGCTTTTGGAGGGGCACAAGGATCTAATTCTTCACAGATAGTGTAAAAGAAATAATTTTATTCCAATATTTTTTTATTCTCTACAAAAATATTTTTAATTTTTGATTTCCGGGTGGGGGGGGGGGAAAGGAAGAGGCCCCTTATAACCTCCCCCAAATTTTGCTTTTGGCAAAAATCCGTGTTTGGAACTTGCGATTGTGCAATGGTAATCAGCTAAAAACGTGATTTTCTAAAGATTTAAAATTTTGAGTTGGCTATTCCTTTGAAATAAATTTCTGGTTGCTACGGCGATCACACAGACCTACAACACAAATATGCATACATTGAACTTCAAATACACGCATTACCAGTTTGGAGGATAGATGCAGGGCCGCAGCTGGGAGGGGAGGGACAGGTGGGCCTCGTGTCCTGGGCTCTGGACTAGAAGGGGGGGGGGCACCAAATTCATCCTTTATAACTGCTTCTACATTATATGGGTGTGCCAAAATGTGTACTTGCGCTGTTTGAGAAAGTATCTAGTTGCGGCGCTAGATAGATGGCACCCCACCTACTGAACACAAAACACACCAAATGCTGGGCACACACACAAATATACTTAAAGTTTCTCCAACACAAATCTGATGCAGCTTCCATATTCAGGTGTGAAAATATGTGGCAGTTAAATGGCAACAGATCAGAATGATGGACCATCAGGGAAGGAAAATAAAATCATTTTACCAGGAAAACCAAAGTGTGGATAGGGAATGAGAAGATTAGTGTCTGAGAGAGAGAATCTTATTTGGTTTAAATTTGATCAGAAGATACTGAAAATGCTAAGATATTTTAACAAAATGTAAAATCAATCAGAAGGGAATTTATACATTGATTATTAGTAAATATATTAATGTGTGCCTTCAACTGTTAATTAAAGTGGATCCTGCGTATAACGTTTTTCAAAAATTGTCATAAAAAACATTGTGAATAGGAAAACACTTTAAACAGGAAATCTCTCTGAGAATTACTTATTCTTAGGACCACGTAAATAAGTTCTACTAAGTGGAAAAACATACTAAACAGGAGAAACATTATAAGCGGGATCAACTGTATATTTGTTTTAAATTTATTACATGTGCAGAATTCCATAGGTTAAATTCTCAGTGCTAATGAGCTTCTTTGCAAGTGTTTCCTACTAGTAGACAATGAAAGTAAATGAACTTTTGGATAGAACATGTTTTTAGAAATGAATTACTTGATTCACAGATACCTTCTTTTCTTACCCAGAACATGACCCACCGCTCAGTCTCAATGAAGAAATATAAGCAGGTGATCAAAGACCTGGGGCATGTTGGAAGAAAATTCATAGGGATACCAGTGAATTATGGGGGGGGGGGCATAATTTTTTTCAAGATAAATTTTTTTTTTTCAGAGGGACCCATTTTCACTCAAAAAGGACCCAGATTTTGCAAATAACATGGGTCCCGGGACTCAGGTAAATTAAAGTCCATTGGCATCTCTGTTACATAATACAAATACAAGTCCACAGTAGACTAAATGTCTAACGAGGTGGCTGAGAAAAGGATGTTCATCACAAATATGGATCTCATATGCAGGGTGTTCTGTTAATGGGCCGACAAACTCAGAGGGTTGTTAGTAGGCATTGAAAAAATAATTGCAATGGAACATGGTGTTCCAAACCATGTTGAGAGGGGGAAAATAAAAAAAAGCGCATGCAGGCTCTGAGTCCAGAGGAGGCGAAAGATGAACAATAGGTCCATAACTTCAAAATACCATCTTTAGTGAAAAAGACTGGGTTTGAGTTACAGACAGAATCGACGAATGAGCATTGTGGCAGAGTGGGATAAAAAAACTGAGAGAAAGAGAGAGAAAACTAAGCAGAAAGCCAAATTGAATTCCGTAGCAATATCTGAAGGAAAAAAGCCATCTTTATTTGATATTTTGAGAGAAGTGGGGCCAACTGATTCCAATTTGGTATGATTTGTTTTTAGGTATGATTTGTTTTTAGGTAATTTGGTGAAAAATGGGATAGGTACTTGGACTTTTGGGTGGAGATGAGGTTCTTGAGACTCAGAGTGGAAGTAGAAATTGAGGATTTGAGTGCAATGGATTTGTTGGATTTATATTTGGAGGCGGCATGATGGATTTTCCTTTTTAGGTGAATGATGTCTCTTAATCCAAGGACTGTTAAGAAACTTAGCTGAAACTATTTTTGTTGGGACTGTAGCTATGCATTTGTGAGAAATAAGTTTGAAAGTTGTCCATAGGATACGTATATCATTGGAAGGGATATTGATAGAAAATCATTGTAATCGGAATGAATAATAGATTGTATTAAATGGTAATTGGCTTTGTTAAAATTACATTCGAAAGCTAGTTTGTGGGAAGGGATAGAGTTTTGAAGAGAGAAATCAATGAATGGGATATTGTGATGAGAACGACGTTCAAAAGGTGTGGGTATCAAGAATTTGGATTCAGTTAGAGGTTGCGATAAGATTGAGGTGGAGCTAAAGTGAATAGTAGTTCTTGTTGGTACTATAATGGTTTGAACCAGATTAAGCTTATAGTCTCTTGATTCGGTGGTTGCCAGACAGTGATTTCGTATTTTTCCAGTTGATTCCTGGGAGGTTCCAGTCTCCAGAGATAAGAAGGGGGATGTGTATTAAACTTTCAAGGATTGATTCAAGTAGAACAAATAAGTGAAAATCAGAAGCTGGCGATAAGTAGAAAATAAGGCCAGTGGGAAACAGTTAGGTTGGTGCCATTCAGCTCTAACGATTTCTAGTTCAGAATTTAAAGGGATTTCAGTAAGGGGAATAGAATTATTGAAGATTACCATGACACTCCCTTTCCGAGAGTTTCCTTTTTTAGAAAGCATTGAAATCAGCTACTTTTTTGGATTCCATTATATAGAGTTGTGATGTTTCAGCTTGAGCATGAGTTTGAAGGTTACTATTTGGTCCGAGCTTGATAGGCGGACAACACCATTGCGCACCTGGATGAATACAAAATGTTTGGTTAACTTGAAGCCGTCAAGAAAACACAGCACGCGGATTGTGTGGGAACTATGGATACCGAGATTTTTTGACATTTTAAAATATTTCGCAACATTTTTTTGCATGCTTAAAAGTCACTACTCAATACCAGGAGGGGGGGGGATAAGCAGTGTATAGTACTCAGAGTTTTAGACTAGGGGGCAAATCCACACTTTAACTACACTGTTGCACCCCAAAATTCGGGGTTGCCACGGCTGACTAAGTGTCTCAACTTTGCATACTTGTTTGAGGAATAAAAAATACTCTGCAGTTCTATCCATATCTCAATTCAACTCTTCAAATTGTGTTCGCCTGTTCAATTCACAAGTTATAGTCTGGCTACGAGAATGAATATGAAATCAAGATTGCTGTGTAGAAAAAAAACCTTGAAGCTCAACCTGTTTGAATGAAGTTGATAAAACAGATAGGACCTTAAGACGTATAGAAACAAGGTTCTAGTCTGCCACTTCAGTCTATTCTTAGAGTCCAAATATTTTAGATTTAAGAATCGCTCTGAATCTGTAGTTCTTTAGGTATGCTAGATAATCAAAAATTTTCATCTCAAAATTCATCTGTTCAATGTGTAAGAATACTATCATTCATGGTTTTGTATAAAAGAGAGAATATTTGCTGTCCTGATCAAATATAAATCTTGATGGTTTTTTTTAAAATTAGTATTGTAGTATTACATGCAGCTTTTGGGAGAAATAATACTGATGAATCTGATTTTTTAGAAAATATTTGGTTATTTTATGGTTTGGGAAAAAATTATCTGATAGTGAAATCTTTCAGTCCAATATTGTAGGAAACCTGTAAAAACCTCCAATATTGTAGAAAATCTCTCTTATCCAGAAAAACAAATTATTTTTTACATGTGCACATTGAACGTTATGTGTAAGCTGGTTGGGTGTATGTGAGATCAGTGACCAAGGGTAAAGTGCAAATAATTTGTGAAGTAATTAATTTGATTTATGTTAAATTATGTGTAAAAAAATTCCTTTTTACTTATAAATTTTTAGCTGTTTATCAGTTTCGAAGTCTTTATTTCAGCTTTTTTTAAAGCTTACTAGAATATTTACTCATATTCTGAATATTCTCTATCTATCCAAAATGGGCTTAACCCTTCGACCGTTACGCATATTCAAAGAAAATCTTCTGAATCGGGCACACGATTTTACCAAAATCCTTTGAAAAACGGCAGGGTCTCTTGAGGTAAGACGATGCCTTCCCCCAGTTGTCAACAGTAGGGTGCCGGATTTTCACTGATAGGATTCCTCCCACCGCAACAATAAAGCCAGAGGTATGAATAGGTCTTTTGTAAGTTGACGATAATAGCCTTACTGAGTGTAAAAAGTCCATGAAATTGAGGGAATAAGTTTTCCGTCAGTGAAAATTCTTCTTTCCATCTGTTTCTTTGACTTCACACAAAATGATTCCCATTTATAGTGATTATAAAAATTACAGCAATATCAAAATCTGCTATACTTGGATATTCACATACATTCGATTAAAAATAATTAAATGACGTATCACTATGGATACATCTGATACGAATTCGTATACAAAAAAGTATAAAGAATAACTATAATTTTCCGTAATAGAGAGGTGTCACATTTAAATTTTAGTCAATTTTTAGCTCCAATCAGCGGCCAATTCTAGGTCTCACGGCCTATTTGACAATTTTTTTAAGTACTATAGCTTCGATGATTCTAATGAACTTTTATGAAAATTTTTACACCCCAGAATATGGATTAGTGTCCAACCTTGGGGTCCCTTATGATTCTCAACATTTTTTTCCATGCCGTAAATTCACTTTGAAAGGGGCCCCGAGCGCAGGGCATGATGTCTTGAACCACGAGCCCAACCAGTCACGGCCCAGAGGCCTGGAGTGCAGACGGGAGGGGGGCAAAAATAAAATAAGGTTAAAGTTTTCGAAAGTAAACACGTAGACGGCCCACGATGCCCTTAAGGCGATCGCGCCTAGGGCCCTGCTTCAGGATTGGGGGGGGGGTGCATTCAGAAGTTAAATTGATTCTTCATAATTGAGTATTATTCAATTTTTCTATCTCAGTAGGCTGATACGAAGCTTTTGTGTGTCGGTTGCGGTGTTTATACGAAAACTTTTTTTTCTTTCTGGTCATCTTTCTAGAGAATTGAATATTTACAAGAAATTACAATACATTTTACTGAAGTTTAAATCAAGATTATAATATATAGTAAATGATTCTTTTTCCCATTCAAATCATTATTTTCGATAATGAAATGAAACATATATATATTTTTCATTTGTATGGAAAAATTCAAATCCATAAACAGAAACAAAAAAATCAATATTATATATGATATGGAAAGGCCTTTGTGGCAGTGCTCCTCAAAGTGTGTGTCGCGACAAGATGGAAGTATCGATAAATATCACCCTATTAATGCTTCGAAGTGATTCTGTTATGAATGCACATTACCTACTAAAATATCCCGGGGTGCCACCGATGAACCATGAGTGGGGCAAGGGAATTGCGAGTGACAAAAAAAATGTTCATTACTAATTTAGTTGATACAGTACTTTGATTTTTGAAGAACCACCTCAAAGTGTGTAAATAAGCACACAAATCTATATCTTGAGCTCGCCACTATGCCGCTGTGAGTCGCGATGAACCTTCGGAGAATGCTATATGAGTACGCATCCATTGTTTGTGTGTGTGGGATTAGGGGTGGGGGAGGTCGTGCCCACGAGAGGTAGTCATCTCGCTTATCTGCCCTGACAACGAATTGTTCGTCCAGGCATACATTCGTTAGCCATCGAAAAAAAATTGTGACTCAGTGAAAACGTTCTAGAAGAAAGACACAAAACACATCTTGATGTATGGGAGCCAACTGAATTAATATTCAATGAATAGAAAGGATTTGGTGGAAAATGAATCAATGAAACGAATCTGATGCTTCCATGCATATTACCGAAATTAACAAAGAAAACCAATATACGTTTCCACCTGTGGAGCAAAATATCTTTAGTACAGAACAATGCTGGGATTACCATTTACCCATTTTTGGTACAAAGTTTAGATACGTGAAGAATTCACGCTAAAAGGCGTGTATGGAAAAAAAAGTGTCGGATTATCTTTGCCATTGTCAAAAGTTACCTGTTATCAGGACTCAAGAATCAAGAGCTCATTCAACCCTCCCAAAGAAGAGGGTGGGTTGGTTATTTTGGGAGTGATGGTTCAATACGGATGAAAGTATTTAGGGGAAGGGGGGACGCGAGCATAGAAATGAGTACGTATTGGTGAATAGTTTGAAAAAAAAGAGGGGGAAGATATTTCTTTTCTTATCAAAAGTAGGTTTGTAAATGAGGACAATACATGTCTATTAGTGAGAATATACAAATACAACACCACAACAGGCAAAATGCCCAGCGAGGTGGCTGAGAAAAAGATGCCCATAACAAATATGGATGTCATCTATTTCAAAAATAAAGCAACCCAATTAAAAATGTATCGTCTCGTTTTTCTCAGTTCGATTTTATACTGTGTTTGCTAAAAGAAAACAAAAATGGCAGATATAATATGTGGCCCGACCAAAAATGAATAAGAAAATAATTTTTCGGACGAACAAAAATTAAATGAAAGAAATAATTTGCAGTTCTGTTGACGGGTAAAATAAGAATAAAAACCAATATAGGGGCAGTAGTATACTCTGTACTGTATTTAAAATTAAATTGAAAATCAAATCGAAAATTACGTATCGACTATATGAATTGGGCAAAATGTTCCATGGATGTTCAAGATCAATTGTGAATGTCGATCTCAACGATTTCCTGTTCCTGACATCAGCACATCAAGCATTGGCCAGGGATTTCCAGCCACTTTGCGAAATAGCCGGTCTAAGCCCGAATCATTTCTGAAATTCAGACGGATTTTGGCCAAAACTCTTGGCCCATTCGCGAATTGGCCGGCCCGTCTCAAATCGGTCGCAATTCGGAATTTGGCAGTAACATGTATATAGGTGTACTGCTTATAGATTCTTTTTCTAAAAATCGAATGTATTCAAACTTTCAATTTTTTTCTCCATCTCTCGGTCATTTTACATGTATACATTATTTTATATGGTAATTTTTTTTAAATACCTAAGAAAGTTATTTTTTACTCTCTCTCTCTAAGGGGCCGTTCAAGTATTACGTAAGCAAATTTTCAGCCATTTTTGACCCCCTACCCCCCTTGTCAGCAAAAGTAAGCAAAACGCTGACCCCCTCCCCCCCCCCCCCCTTGTCAGCAAAATTTTGTCATCAGCTCTGCCCCTCTGAATCCTAACGCATATTTCTGGGATCAGAGACGTACATGGGGGGGGGCATAGGGGGTTTCTCTCGTGCCCCTTTTCCACGATCAAAAATTTATTTTTTTAATGCAAAAAAAAAAAATTTTTTTTTTAATTTAAATTTCGGAAGAAAATACCTTTATATGTTATTATAATCACTTTCTGTTAATTTCAATGTTATTTGAAGGCTATGAACGAAAAATTTATCTTTAATAAATTCATCGTGCCCCGCCCTCTAAGTCATATAATGATAAATCACAAAGTTCCTTGGCCGGTGGACCAAATATAATCCCGGGGGTTACTTGATGCGGTCTGCCCTCTTCAAACCTAATTTTGTAAAAATGAACTAAACGGCACATTTACAGATCGCTTAAGTGTTCCGTGGTACAATTTTCAGAACATTTAAGCAGCCCGTGGCATATTTTCAGAACACTTAAGCGACCCGTGACACATTTAGAGATCCCTTGAGTGACATGTGACGTAGTTCCAGAGCACTTAAGCGGCCCGAACACATTTCCAGAGAACTTAAGCGGCCCGGACACATTTCCAGATCACTTGGATCCGCGAAACATTTAGAGATCACTAAAGTGGCTCTGTAGGGCACTTATCAATAGGAGGGATGTTACTTCAATTGCCCACAAACTATCGAAAGGTTTTTCTCGTTTTTGGGCACCGAGTAAGATGCCATTAAAAATATTTCATATTTTCATAAAGGGTGGTTGATGATGTAAGCATTATCCAAACCCCCCCCCCCCTCTCATCAAAAGTCAGCAAATCGGACCCCCCCCCCCCCATCGATGATGACGTAATACTTGAGCGGCGCCTAATGTACAGTGTTGAAATATTTGATGTATATCAAATATTGCAACTTGTTTCGACACCTCTTATTATTTGGTGCCCTGTGCCATTGCACAGGTCACACTGCCCTAAGACCCGCCATTGGCCTTATACTGTTCTGGTGGCCTCTGTATATCATTCACGGTATTGCATCGTCACCTTTACTTTATTATCACAAAGGAACCGTGAAGCACAAAATATTTAGAATCCTGCTTATTTTATTTGTTTTAATTATATATATAAAATTTTATAGCACACTAGCTACAATACCCGGCGCTGCCCGCGTTTCCTTCAATGATGCTTTTTGGATCATGCAATATCTCCCTCTTTCTTTGAGGGACATGCAAACCGTGTCTAAGTTAACCAATATGGCGACGTGCTGCGCGACTCATGAAAGAAATAAATCTAAATTTAAAGAAACGTAGTAATGAATAGTCCCCTCCCCCCCTTTTTTTCATGGGTGCTAGGTATTTCGATTCCCTCCCCCTGAACTTCAAGTTATCCATCTCTGCCTGTTTCAGCTTCCAAAAATGCTTAATTAAAGCTGTGGAATTTTTTCGATGCACTTTATGGGGCCCATAACTAATTTTAAAAACATCCTAAACTATATGAATTTATGCAAATAAATATCAAAAGACAATACGGAGAACTTAATTTTCATGCTTGAGAAGATATAAATAAAAAGTTGAAATCAATGTTATTACATGGATATCCAACTCAAAAGTAGATCCGGCAAATTATTCATATTTTTAATTTTTTGGGCTTCGTATCTCCAAGTGAATTCCATATTTCAAAAATCGAGAATTCAATTTAATTTTTAAAATTATTGATGTGGCAGGGAACCCCCCACTCCCACTAAATTTCCGTATTTATGCAGTTAAATCGGCAATTTCAATAGTGATTTCTATGAGGATCACCCTTTTCCTGACCCTCAAAGCGATGATGGTGATGATTATGACGTCTATTCAAAAAGCCTCATTACTGAGAGTATTGAAAATGTGACAAACCATTGTAAAGACATAAACACGTCTGAAACGCATCGCTAGGGAACCACGGTAACCAAAGTAAACGTTCGGTAGGGGATTGATGAGGCCCAAAAACCATTGTTGCCGGACAGTTTTTTGCCCATTTGGGGCATTTGCCCTGGTCTGACGAAATTTTAAAGTAGCCTATCGTTCAAGTCGGGTCCCATTTGGTATATATGCAAAATTTGGCGACGATCAATCTAAAATTGTAGATTTGTATAGAGAACATACACACACAGACACACAGAAAATCAATTTTATATATATAGATTAAAATATATTGTAAAATGCGTCTATAATAATAATGAAAGAATGTTTTTACTCTTCGCTGCTGACAACAAACACACGCACCAACTGATAAGAAAATTCCATTTACTTTTCAATACATGTTGTATAGACACTTATGGATAAGTCAATGAATAGAAGAATTCAGTATGTACTTGTGTGGGGGGGGGGGTGTTATTTACAAAGGTTTTTGTGAAAGAGTTTATCTACTACAGAGGTACACACCTATCTGACATTTTCTTTTTCTTTCTCTCTCAATACACGGCTAGTCATATACAAATACGGATGTAAAAAACCTTATCCAATTTAAAAAGAATTCCTATTATTCTTGGAATCCGAAATTTTCTTTCAGCACTGTACATGAAATGTCGTTTTATATACAGTGTTGTGTAATATTAATTAATTGCATCTCAATATTCCTCATTCTCATATTATTTTGCTAAAATTAATGTTACTGTAAATAGAAAAGGTAAATTTTTGTATCAATTTTTACTTCATAAGGCAAATTTTCGGTCTTTCGGGGCATAGCTATTTTTTATAGAGCATTTTTTATCAGTTTTCATGTCCTGAAAATCCTAGCCCTAATTATAAGCATACTTGCCAACTACTACTATGGAATTTACGTAGTTTCTACGGATTTCTACCACAAAATATGAAACTACTGTGGAAATCGTGAAAAATTACGGAAATATGGTTGTTTTTGAAACTTCTTTTGTTCTCCATTATCCTATCGTGTATAAAATGACGTCACACAAAGACTGCACTTCCAAAGAATAAATATCAAATTAATAACAAATCAAAAAGGTGCGGTTTACACTAAGATAACTTATCGTGCAGATGGGTAACTAGGCTGGGGCGACCGGGGCCCTCTTTGAACTTCCTCCTTGAGAGAGAACATACATTACTATTATTATATTTTTTATAACAAGCTGCAACATTCCCCCCCCCCCCGTTATATTTATTACCTCATCATAATATAAATTATAATGCAATTGTAAATCCTATAATTGTTTTGATACAGTAATACCCCAACTTACGCTACCACGAGTTGCGTGATCTTCTATGAAAAGTTGCATGTTCTGATATATTCAAACTTAATCACGGTATTAATGCTGAGATAGTAGAATATGTTAAATAAAAATCAAGGAAGAGTTGTTTTTTTCGATCAGAACACCATATGTAATGAAACTACATAGATTTCTGGGAGGCTACAGTATATAAAGATGAAAAATTTGCAGTGATTTAGAAATTAAATCTCAAGGGTTTTATGATACCAGCCATTTTTCTGTTAAAAAGTCATAATATTCAACACACCCGGTAAAACGGGCGAGGGGGGGGGGTTGAAAAGGGAGACTATTTTTAAGGTTAAAAATTGAAAAAGAAAATATATTTTTTCCCACAACGTAAATGCAAAAAACATTTTGTTTGCTAATTGATCATTATAGTGCACCTCCCGGAAAGAAATGCTAATTACGGACCTGGGGGGAAGATGAAACAAGTAAGGTGTGACGGACCAGAGGTGTGCCAAAATGGATGTTGTTGGGCTGGCCGAATTTATGGCTGCAGCCCTGACTGAATTAACCTACTTATTCAATTTTTGAATGATTCTCGAACTCTCAAGAATCGTTTAAGAAATATTATCAAAGAAGTATTACAAAAAATATTATTACAATTATTCAAGAAATGATAATTTTTAGAGAAAGAAATCTTGATATTTAATTTCTAAAGAAAGTTAATTTTAAAAGTTTAAAATTTTGAACTTGTCAGAACTATTGCTGTATTTAACAAGTGCAATCAATTATATTACGATGTTTCCGAAGTTCTTTGGGAATATTAAGAAAAAGTGTTCTTCACACAAGAAAAAAAAAAAGAGTTTTCTTAAACGCACAGTTATAACCACACACACCCGCACAGAGATTTCGCTATTCAAGTTCTTATGTGTGTTCTCTATTATAGTACATAATACAGAACACACTGTCCTTTATTCATGTCTGCTTGCTGTATTATGTGCCAGTGAAGAGCATCCTACAATGAGATCAGCATTACTGAAAGCAGAGGGAGGAGCTCGTCAAACAGCATGGGTGACAAGTCTCAGACAAAGCAACTAGGGGAAAGCACTGGCCTGACCAGGACGCGTTGACGCGTCCTCGCCCGTTTTCGAGAGAATTTTTTGGTCGCGTCAACGCGTCCTTGCCCGTTTTCGAAGGAATTTTCATGACGCGTCAACACGTCTTCGACGATTGAAGGGTTCCCCCTCCCCCCTATTTTGGTCAAGAGAGGTTGTACTGAAAATCTGTATGCCGTCTAGTTCAAAATAGGTGGTGCCATCTGCATATCTCAAATTTATGATGAAAAAGTGGTTGATCTCCCCCCTCCCCCCCCCCCCCCCCAAAAAAAGGAATTTTTATTATTTTTCAGTATCAAACACGTAATTGGTTGCTTGGTTTTCGTTTTTAAGGGCCTATTTTAATTACAAAAAAAAAAAGAAAGAATAGCAATAGTTGCAGTGTTCGGCTTGTCTGGATTTTTTGTGTGCAAGGTAAAACAATATGATATACATGTCTCCCTTGAATTTAGTTTTTTTGCATTTGTGGCTGTGTGCATGTATAGCTGAGGGGGAGAACATTAGTCATGAGTTTGATGCTTACTAGTCAGGGTTCGCACATCCTTACAAACTCCTTAAAAACTCGTAACTTTTCATTTCCCTCTGGAAGGGTCCTTATAACTCCTTACTTTTTGCAGCCACGCCTGAAAAAGTCATTTTTTTCTCTGAAGGGATGATCTTTCTTAGAATAGGCATTCGATTCCCCATGGTGATGAATAGCATTGCCTAAAAAAATAAGAGGAAGCTTTCCCCCGAATATAAAGAGGAAGAAAAGAGAAGAAAAAAAAACACTCTCTCCCTTTGTAATAGGAAATGTGAAAGCAGGAGATGGGATTGGAATATCCAATGGTTGTGCATACCTGCCAACCGTTACGATTTTGTCGTATTTAGTAAATTAATACGATTATACGCTTTTGCTTCTAAAAATACGATTTTTTACCGAATCGCTAGTTTTGACGTGTTTTCCTGCCTATGTCACAAACTGGTCAGCGTTGGAACTTGATGGTCCGTAGAACGACATCACTCTGCTGAACCAGTAGCCGAAAATTCCCCCATGCCCAGTGGTGAGAAAGTTTTTTTAAGTTTTTACTTATGCGGCAAAACGATGTCTCGAACCTCCTATATTATGCAGTATGCTGAGTGCAGACCTCGCAGCTTTCCTATTTTTCCTACTATTTTCCTACTTTTACTTTTTTTTAACCGCAATTCTCTCCTACTATTCCTATTTTATACCTTCTTCCCATTTGCTTACAGCCAATATCTCACTACGAAAATTCTGAGAAACTGAAAATGTCACTGCTTTCTGCAGTTTTTTTGACGTGTTTTATTTGTTTTATTCACATTACAACTCGCTACTGAAAAAGAAGAAAGGAAAAAATTTCAGTTTCACTGGAGTAAGGGATGACGCCGCCGCGCCTTAAAGTGCTAAAACTGAAGCCGCAATAAGTGGGGAAAGCGAATCTGTTTCGCAGATTGGTTGCCATAAATAAAAAGGCAAAAAAAAAAGAGGAACAGGCTCTATTCACACACAAGAGATTCTATGAGAGACAATGGGTTTATCTCTCCTGGGATCCCGTAACGAGCGTTCATCCCTGAAGCCAAGTTCTCCTAAGAGTAGGCTGTTTGCTCCGCGTGAACCTAACTGGATCATTTCGTGACGGCAGAAATGAGTTACATAATGACATTACACATTTGCGTTTTCCCCGCGTGGTGCACCGGCTCAGGACGGCTATATAGTATATGACCCTGGCGTCATATACTTTATCAGCTGCATGCTCCGGTTTAAAGAGAAGAGACACAACACGAAAATGAAGGGAAGATCGCTGTGAAACGCGCGGCACACGATGCTCAACTCCTCCAGAAGCAGTCTGCCAATCACGCCCGACGTAAAGCGCTGCCGTGAGCCGTATTGCGCTCTGTAGGAAAACAGTCGTACTGCTTTTCATAGTGATGAATAGACTGCATGTCGCGCTGGGTGATTCACGTTGCGCACGGCATAGAAAACCTGCTAGTAAATCCCGGTTTTTAAAAGTGACAGCCCGAGCCACGTCTGGTTTTACAGGAGAGGGGAGGACAAGTCGATCAGCCGCTACAGCTGAACCCACTTTTTTTAACCTTCAGAAAATAACTTTCGGGTATCTTTATGTTAGCAGTCATTCAAGTTATTACGTCAGTATGGATGGGGGATTTTCGATTTGCCGACTTGATGACGTGGAGGGGGGGGGGGTGGATGATTCGTACGTCATCAACCACCCTTTATAAAAAATATGAAATATTCTTAATGGCGTCTTACTCTGTGCGCGAAAAACGAGAAAAATTTTTCACTAGTTTGTGGGCACCTGAACTAACATTCTCTCTATTGAGTCCCGTACAGAGCCACTCTAGTGATCTTCAAATACTTAGCGGATCCAAATGCTCTGGAGCTGTGCCGCGCGTCATATAAGTGATCCGTGATTATGCCGCAGATCACTTAATCTGGGAATGTGCCGCGGGTAACTTGAGTGATGTAGAACCGCACTGGTGGCAGGACCAATGCTCTAAAGCTTTGTCACATGTCACTCAAGGGATCGCTTAATGTGCCACAGATCGTTTAAATGGTCTGGAATTGTGCCGCGAGTCACTTAAGCGATCTGTAAATGTGTCACTTGGTTCATTGTTACAAAAATAGATTTAGGGACAGGCCACATCATAATGCCAGGGCCACATTTGGTCCGCACAGGCCGAATGTTTACCGCGGATCAAGGGTTACCAAGGGCTTAGAGAAGTAGGGTCGCAATGAATTTCTTGAGCAATTTCGGGTTCAAAAAATAAATTTTTGATCATCTGGGGGGGAAGCCCCCAATCCAGATTCAGATTCCACCAATAAGCGTTAGGAGGAAGGGGTCAGAGCGCTGACAGGGGGAGGGTGAGAGTTTTGCTGACTTTTTCTGACAAGAGGGGTGAGTTAAAAATTGCTTATAATTTCCTGACGTAATACTTATTTTAAAGCATACATGTGTTCAACACAAGGCCTAAATGTGGCCTGCCTCAAGTGGCTCGTGGGGAGGGGGGCTTTCTTTCTTTCAAACCAAGCACAACTCAGGTCTATTACCATCTATGGGCAATTTACTATCTAGGAAGTTGTGCTGAAAGTGTGTGCCTAGAGTTGCTGCAATTATAAATAATTTTGTAAGAAAAATCTTTGTCGGCTGTGGTTTTTTGAATAATTGGAGGGGGAATGAATATCACTTTCAGAATTTTTATAATTTATGTGATGCTGTTATGAGTTATATTTTTGATTAATACTTGAAGGTTTTAGAACACTTTAGTGACAACAGAAAGCATGTATGTGGATTGATTAGTTTATGAATTCTTATGATGCTGGATGACATCCATATTTGTTATGGGCAACTTTTTCTCAACCAACTCATTGGGCCTGTTGTGGCGTTGTATTTATATTATATATTATTTATAGTAACAAATCAAAACTTGTAATTTTTGAACCACTTCTACGTCTATATTTTTGAGAAGAGGGAAAGTTTGTTTGCAAATTAAAAATAAATTTGCATATGTGCCCCACCCTTTTTTTTGCTGTAAAACTTGTAAGTTAGGCAGTTTGCCATGACTCCTTAAAAACAGCTTGAAACTCCTTAAAAACTCCTTATTTTTCATTTTGAAAATTTTGTATGAACCCTGCTAGTGCATATCTGAATCTTCCCTAATTAAAGGCACATCAGAAATGGCACCAGGATGACCAGATTGCTACCATAGGAAGTCCACCACACTGAGTGATTAGTGCAACTTCTTCATGAGAGACATGGATGAAATAAAAATTGTAGAACATTATATGGAAACACTAATTATATATCCTGGTCTAATAAGCGCTAATGTACATAAATGACTGTGATATTACATAAATGGTTGAATGACAGTTGGGGTGACTAGTTCAGGATGCATGTAAAGTTTTTACATTAAGTAATAAGAGAAAATTTGCCAATCTTATTTTTTGTGCTGTTCTAAAAAGTTACATGTAGTTTGTGTTGCATTCAAAGTGATTGGTGATTAGCTATGTTACACAACAGAGGTTTTCAAAGTGTGAGATGTGCAAATTTTGGTGGAAGAACAAAAATTTTCAAATTAGCTGTTTCGGTGCTAAGCTTTGGGAGCTGCATGCAGAATTGTTTTTTAACAAAAAATTTGATAGCTGGTGTTCTGCACAGTTATTGTTGTGCACCATTAGGTTTTATCCAGTGAGTTTCTGTGTACTCTTTTTGTTTTCAGACGTTTTATTCACAGAAATCTCTTCTATTTCACATAGATGATTTCCGCCCTGAAGACAGTGATGAAGACAATGAAGAAACAATTGACAAAGAAGGAGCTGTAGAAGATGAAGAAGAAGAAATTAAATTATTGCAAGAGGAGAGCATGCTTCCGCTTGAAGATTTGCTTGAGACTTTACCCAAAGAAATATTGGAGAAACCAGCACCTCTTCTGGACAGCTGTTCAAATGATTCCGAGAGTGAAGAGAGTTCTAGTGACGAAACTGATGAAAGGGTAATGATTTTTAAGATGTTTTTTTTTTCTCAGATTTCCTCCTCCCCCCCCCCCCCCTCTTAGCTTGGTTCAAAATACAGGAATATTTTTATAGTGAGATCCAGGATGTTGTAAAAAATGTCTGTGATGCCACCTTCACCGAACATTTTTTGAGCATTTGATCGCTACAACTACAATCGTTACACTTTGTTGAATTATAGTGTGAAATAATTTCTGTAATTGTGTATGTGTGGAAGCTTTTTGGGGCTACTACTGCCAATATCGACTGCCAGATGAAGTGTGCTGAGTAATGAAAAACTTATATCGTTCTTTCCTTGATAAATTGTCATTGTGGCATCTATGATCCAAACTGCAGTTTCACTATCTTTATTGCGTCAGATAATATTGCTCTTCAATTTCGTCTTACCATCTTTACTAAGCTCATATTTTTTGGCTTTTAGCATTGGAGCCAGCTTCAGTGTAGTGAAAAAAGGTGTCGGTTGAGGCATTTGTGCCCTTGTTCTCAAATGGCTTGATCAGTTGCATCATTATGTGCTCTGAAAGAGATTCGTTGGACGCTGATACTTCCCAAGGTTTGAAAATTCGAGCAAAACATTTGGTTGCAAGCCAAAATTTTATTCTTTTTCCATGACGTCATTTTGCCTACAGAAATTTCAACTACATGTCTTTTTATAGTTAAGATTTTACCCTCTCGAAATCTTTCTTGAGTCCTGTCAGAATTTCAGGTATTCAAGTTTACATAGGAAAAAAAATTATTTAGCTCCACTTGTGTGCCATTCCCTTCATTGAAAAAAAAAAAAATTTGCTTTGACAATGAATTGACTTTAAAAAGACCTTTATTCTTCACTATCTTCATTTATAAATATTTTTAGAAAGGGTAACCACTTCCACAAAAATTCTACACCTCTTTTTTCCTATAGAATATTATGTTGGGTCAAAATGACCCAAACCGCAGTTCTAGGTATAAATGCTTATAGCCCTGGAACACGAAATGTAAAGATAATAAAATTTTCGTGAGTTAATATTCATGTGATATCATGAAAAGTCACGAAATGTTTTTAACATCTGTGCCTAAGTTTTCGAGATAAATGAAAACGAAGTTTGATTTGGGTCAAATTGACCCACTCCGCTGTTCTAGTGTTAAAGTAGTCTATCGTTCACGTCGGGCCTTGTTTGGTATATATGTCAAATTTGGCGACGATCAGTCTAAAGTTGTAGATTTGTATAAAGAACATACAGATAAAGAAATTAATTTTATATAGATTCACACATGTATTATTCAAAAATCAAATGCATTTTCTTTTAACAATTCTAACTCTCTGAGGTAAAGCATTCAGATTGTTTATAATAATACTTGTATATATTTAAAATGTGAAAATCAGGATTTGGATAATGGAATGAAAAAAGAGGATGAAGATGATGAGGAATTTAAAGTTCCTAGCAGTGAAGCTGATGAACCAGATGACGAAGAGACACTATTAGAGCAAGAAGAAAAAGAAAAAGACGTTGATTATTCTTGTGAAATAAAAAAACTCCAAGAAGAAAGTAAGTTATTAAGATATGTGAAGATTGTTCTGAGTTTGCAATTGATCAAAATGTGTTTAATTTTTGGATTTAAAAAAGTTTGTTAGCTATACATTATTTTTTCCTTCAGTTTTATCAAAAACTTCTTTGTGTAAATAAATACAAATTAGTAGCTCCCATTGCTGTATGTCAAGAAACATTCATATATATACATATATTCATTCACACAAATCTGAGTTTCTGATTGAGATTTTGATTAAATTGTCTGTCTCAAAAATCATCTGATTTGAACAGGTGAAGTGCCAATAGAGGAACTTTTCAAAAAATATGAGGATGCTTTTGGTAGCGATTGTGAAATATCTGGGCTTGAAGACATGTCTGAAGATGATGATGGTATTTGCTATTTTATTCCTTTTTTTTTACTCTCTCAGGGTTGTTTGGTTCAAACCAATGCTGGTTTTAACCAAATGGTTTTTTTTTTATAAAAACCAAATAAAAGTGGCCTAAATATAATTTTTTTTTCCTTAAAAAATATTATATTGGTTCATTGTTAGTCAAAAAATTTCATTTTTATCATATTTTCTATTCTTGAAGTACATTCTGATGGTTTATCTTTAAATGGTATGTGTTTTTCCCCTTCAAAAAGTCTCATAAAAGTGGCCCGAATATACACAAGTGAAAAATTAGAACACAGACAAACGAAACAGAACAAACTGAAAGAGTAAATGAAACAGTGAAGTCTTTCTCAAGGAGAAAGCCCACATTGTCCCAAAAGCAAATACTTTTCTGATGATAAGACAAAGATATTCATTATTGTACTATCCATTTCCCCTGACATTTTTTGCGAAACAAGCTATGGAAGTCAAAAACATGAGAAAAAGGCAAAATTGAGATATACAAAAAAAAAAAAAAAAAAAAAAAAAAAAAAAATCGCTAGAAAAACCATGAAAAATATCAGTTACACAAAATTCACGAGCACTTCCTAATAATATGTGTTCCATTAAAGGTTACTATAATAGGAAATTTATCTTTTAAATGGAAATGTCACAAGAGTGAAACAGATCATTGACTAGCGTTTCAAAAAACGTGGGTCAAGTTTGAACCCCATGAAGGAAGTATACCCAGAATATATACAGTCAAACATTGTTAGTACGTCATCTATGTAACAATTCACTCCCTTTACTGAGTGACTTTTTGGAAATCCAAATTGTTCCCTATGGGGTTCTAATGTTATTAAACTCCTGAGAGGTGTGGTTTTTGGGCAGCTTTTACTGGAAAAGCAAGTGTCATAGCAGAAAATCAGTTTTTTGTCTTTGTTTTTTAGAGGAAAAAAATGTTCAGTTTATCAGGCGAATTCAATATTTTTGGCTGCTTTTTGACGTTTGAAGCAAATCTTTGCTGGATGATTGTCGAGCATCTGTAACCCTGATGTTAACACAGAAAAAAAAAAAAAATCACGAAGTGTGTAGTTTTCTAGTATTCATTCACTAGAATACTGTCCACTCTCATCATACTGTCAGAATGTTCTTGAAAAATTAAAAAAAAGAAAAAAGTTTGTTAACCATTAAAAACAAAACAGCTATAGTGGTTGAATACGAAAAATCAGCAATGACAAAAGTTGTATTCACAAACATCATGGTTTGTACGGTTCTTGAAACTTTGAAAAGTCCTTGAAAGAAATTTCTTTTAAGAATTCTGAGAGAGTCCTTGAAAAAAAAAAAAACCCAGTGTTTTCCGAAATAGTTTGCGCCCCCTTTTTTTTTAATCCGTCAGTGACGTCCTTAAAAAAGTGCAAAGCACAGGGAAAAAGTCTTAGCAGCCAATAATCCTGGATAATTGGATTTAAAGCACGTTTTTTACCCATTATTCTTAAGCCAGGTTTACTTGGGAGCAGGTTGTCTGTGCCGCGTGCAAAGTGAATCGCCCAATGTGACACACCACACAATCATCAATAATAAGATAACTTTGACTGTTTTCCTAGAGAGCACAACACCAATGTTTTAAGTCGGGCTTGATTGGCCGACTGCTTCTGGAGAATTCTAATGTGTTGTGCGCCACGTGTTTTACCGATCTTCTCTTCATTTTTGTTGTTTTCTTTTACTTCCCTTCATCGAGCTCAATGCTTCCCTTCAAACTGGAGTATGCAGACGACAGAGTAGCTGATGCGCCATGGTAGGAAAACACAAACGTGTAGTGTGATTATGCAACTCGTTTCTGTCGACACGAAATGGTCCAGTTCAGTTCATACGGCACCAAAAACCTATGTTTTGCCCTTTGTATTCTCTGTGCTTGGCCCAACACAATATGTAAATTGCCTGCGGTGTGCACTCACCCAATGCTTCCTAGATACTACTATGCTATCTAGAAGGTATTGACTTACCCTCACGTGAGTTCAGCTTTATATTGTAGGCTAGTTTTTTCTGCATGTATGTCGGATTGTTTTCTTTCTCCCTGAGATTGCTGGTTGTTATTTGTCGGCGGTTTTATTTACTTATTTTTTATGATCGTGAATAATGCTTTTTTTCCTTGCAACTTTTATGGAATAAAAGCTACAGTTCAAAATGAACTTTCGATCGTTGTTTTTCTCTTCAACTAAGTTGGCACGCTTTGGCTCCCAACAACCCACTTCTAGAAAAGTCCGGTTTCATGGTAGCATGTATCCTGTGATCGTATGTAGACGTTGGAAGTCATTAAATGTTTGTACTAGGTATTTTTTCTGGAGGACTTGAGAAAACAATATCTTAAAAAAAAAAAGTTTCATAATTTTTTCCGAAATTATTTCAGCCTTTCAGTCTGAAAGTGAGCGAAGGTACCCTCTGTTTAGTGTCAACAAAATATTGATTTTTTTAAAATTAAGGAGTGATGTGAAGTGCTTGTACAAGGTTCTTTAAAGAAAGAAAAAAAAATGAGTGGCAAGTGTATGCACGTTTAATAACTTGTGCCTGAAAAATCCCTGCTATCAAGATTGGTTGCTGAGTGTGCCAGATAAAAATGCCGCCAAATACAAGCTGTGCTTCAAAATGATCAATATCGCTTCAATGGGTGAATCGGCGCTGAAATCCATTGAGCTTATATTACTGGAGGGAGTATGACGCCGGACCATAACTAGGATTTTTGTATTGTCTTGCTGCCCCCATCAATTCGGATTTCGATAATTTTATAACGGCGTTCACCTAAAAATTGCCACCCGCAACAGTTGCCCCCCGCCCTCTAGTTTCTGCACTGGTATGACGTCAGAGGTTTATACTGGTCTAACGAGAAAGGCTCTTTCTCATTAGCCCTGTCTACATTATTCCTTGGAAAATCACATGACACGTTAAATGTCGGCGCGATCTCCGTAATTTCTTTTATGGCATCCATAGTTGTTTAAAGCAATAAATGAAAGAAATAATTTCACTATCAATGATATGATTCCAAAATTAATAAAGCAATAATTCTAGAATAAATGAAAGATTATTCCAGAATTAATGAAAGATAATTTCAGAATTAATAAAACTATTCGGCATTAATGAAAGAAAAAATTTCAGCATTAGCGAAATAAACAAATCCAGAATTGATGAAAATTATTATTCCAGAAGTAATGAAAGAAATAATTGTAGAGTTAATAAAGCAGGTAATTCCAGAATTGATGAAAAAAATGAAGAAATTGACAGGCACGAACTGTGTTATTCAATGTGTCATTTTTTTTTTCCTTGCTGCCGTCACTGCAGCTCCATGCTCCCTCCAGTAATAAAAGCTTAATGCTGAAATCCTGTGTGAAAAGTGAAAAAGCATTGCAATTTGGTGAAAAGATGGCTTCGTCTTTGAATTTATTACTCAAGAAACTTCCTGCCATGAATGATTCCATCAAGCCTGAAAGTGACACTTGAAAACAAAATAAACGTTTCATTGAAAAATATGTGAAGTTGTGAATCCAGAAATTATATGGACACTACAATGTATAAAAACCATCATTCATACAAATCAATATAAACAATCTGGGAGGAGGGGGGGGGCTGTAGATAATATGCACTGGCCTATAAATCAATCTGAGAAATGTATTGCATGCAAATGTATTGAAATGAAGATGCATAAGTATGCAATGAATTCACTGTATGATATACATACATTACGGATGATGTGAAATAAAGTATGTAGAAATGCAATCTTTGAAAGTTTGTCAAAATGAAATATGAACTTATTATTCATGTGAAAAACATGTGTTTGTAAAAAGAGTCCTTGAATTTTTAAGTTTTACCTTGAAAAGTGCTTGAATAGTCCTTGAATTTTTTTTCGTTGGAAGAGTACGAACCATGAAGATGACGGGAATACACAGTACGAGTTTGAACAGTAGCATGGCATCTAAGGAATTGATTCTTTCGGCAGCGCATGATGGGGTTACAAAGCGCAAGTGATTTCGAGATTCAACCTTGAAATATATGGAATCATGCCTACTTGAATGGTTCAAGCAAGCTAAGGCGAACAATGTTTCAGTTTCAGAAAATTTGCTTAATGAAAAATAATTGGAAATTGCTTGTGAACTCATTGTTGAAAATTTTCATGCCAGCAATGGATGAGTAGAGCGTTTAAAGGAAAGATGCACTATCCTTCAAAACGGTGAGCCTGCGTCTGCTGATATGTCTGCCATAGATAAATGGAAAGAGACTCTTCTCAAAAATGTTCTAGACAATCGTGATCCACATCATGTGTTTAATTTAGATGAAACTGGTTTGTTTTCCCACTTGTTGCCCAACAAGATGTTGACATTTCAAACCGAAAAGTGCTCAGGTCTTAGGACAAGCAAAGATAGGATAGCAGTTCTGCTTGATGCAAACATGACTGGAAACAAAAATCTGAAACCTGTTATGAGGGTTGTAAAAAAACCTGGGTTTTTATTTCAAAAAATCCCAGTCCGGGCGAGTGTTTTGCGCAAAATGGAAAAAATTGAATTCTACAACCTCATAATATCTAATTTAAACATGCATGTGCATCCTTTATGTGTACATCTTACATTATGTCTAAATATACATTTTTGGTGCGCGTTAAACTAAAGGAGCAGTGATAATTAAAAAATGATCTGGTTAAGAGGAGGAGATAGCAGTCATTCTGAGGATTCATTACTCTGGAGGTGTTTTCCACTTGTCCGAATTAACCATTTTTGGGAACTTAAAACTGCAGAATAACTTGAATTATCATTAAATACAAATGTCAATAACATTATTGTATATTAATATCGCCGCTGTGGTGGTCGAGTAGTCATAGTGAGGGACTTGCATCGCGAGGATCTGGATTCAAACCCCACCGGCGCCACAGTGGTGGTCGGCTGAAGTTGGTTTTCTGTGGTTCCCAACTTCAAAGCGCGAATGCGAGCCGATCTCCCCGTTAAAAAGTCTCGCCACAGAGAGTGACAGGCCTACAACGTTACAAATATTAAATCATTACACTTATTCACAATTCGAAGTATAGATGGCAGCACTGAAATATCACACAACATCAGCTACACACTCATACTGTTAGGTGCATTTACTTTGTTCCAGACTCTGCCACGAAACTGGGCTGGAAGAGATCTCTGCAACGGGATAAGTCCGGTGGCAGAAGCCCTGGTGTTCACTCATTGATTGTATATTAATATCACTTTATACAAGACAATGTCATGTATAGCAACAGATCTACAGAATACCTTCATTGACATAGGTCAATTTTCGAGGTCAGACTTATTATGGGCATCTTGATTTCAACCATTGTAATACACACGCATGATCATGCGTAACACTCGTTGGTGTCGGAAGGTATGAAACAGCGGTTGCAGAATAAACAAAAAAATTTGTTAATAGGGGGTATGGTCCCCTCTTACAGATATACAGGTCTCTCAGCGTGATTTCTTATTTGAAAAAGGCAGTTTATCATTTCCTGTGGCAATTGGTCCCACTCGTTCAGCAACGCTGTTTTCATTCCCTGGATGGTTCCCGGAGGTGGCTTGCGAGTTGCAATTGCCCTCCCCAGAGCGTCCCAGACATGCTCTGTAGGGTTAAGGTCTGGAGATCTGGCTGGCCAATCCACCCGGCGAATATCCTCACTCTCTAGAAAATCATCAAGCAGAAGAGCTCTATGTGGCCTCGCATTATCGTCCATTAAAATGAACTCAGGGCCAACTGCACCCCTGAAGAGGTGAACATAGGGCTCCAAGACCTCATCCCTATACCTCACACCAGTCACAGTGCCTCTTTCAAAGACATGGAGAGATGTGCGGCCATCCAACATGATGCCTGCCCAGACCTTAAACCTCCTCCGCCATAATGGTCAGTTTCGTAGACATTGGAGGGTAGGTAGCGGGTCCCTGGTTCTTTCCACATGAACGTACGGCGAGAATCTGTGCTTAGGCTGAACCGGGACTCATCAGTGAAAAGAACGGTCGCCCATTGATCCATACTCCAATCTCTATGCTCTCTGCATTATAATAAACAGATTCTCCTGTCCGTAGAAGTGAGTGGGACGGAAACAGCAGGTCTTCTTGCAAACAACCTTGTCTCATGAAGTCTTTTGGAAACAGTCACCCTTGATACACGGGTTCCTGTGGCGACATACAAGTCACAAGAGAGCTGAGAAGCTGTAGCACTCCTGTTACTCCTCACTATAATCAACAAATGGCGATCTTCTGTTGTCGTCGTGGCTCTTTGACGACCTTGCCCAGGCTTTCTCTCGATGGATCCGGTATCCTGGAACTGTTTCCTGGAAACAGTTAACTTATGGAAATTCCATGGAATTTAACCAAATTAATTGATTGCTACAAAATAACACCAAGAAATTCGCCGAGATGTGCTTGCAAACGAAATGCGTCTTAACTTACACTCGCTTATAAAGCCTGTTTCTCCACTGGCTCCGCCTACACACACTTGTACGCTTACGTATTTTGCGTACAAGATTTGTGTTTTTGTTTAGAAGCAGTGGTTTTGCATTCAGTTCAGTTCTTTTCATGAAATTCGATAAAATATGCAAATTCTCTTAATTTATTTCACCAGTGTATTTGAATGTCTTGCTTGGTTTTTATATATGATATGTTTAATTCTTATTAATTTTTATATCTTATCAGGTCTGAAATCACTGGAAGAAATGGTAATGGAAGTGAAGTCTGAAACATCAGTGGAACAACATGAGGAAAAGTCTGATAGGGTCAGCTTATTCATACAAGAAATATCTTTAACAGTACTGAAACATTATTCAGTGCCCTTTTTTATATTTGTGTGATTCATATTTATTTCTAAGTTTTCAATCTTTCTTCACAGTTCAAAAACTCAGACAAAAGCCCATCTAGAGAAATCACAGACATTGCTGCAACCGCTGAAAGTTTCCAGCCTAAAGGCAATACACTGTCTACAACAAAGGTGAAACTTAGTGCATATTTCTATTTAGCTTAGTGCAGTGTTTCTTAACCTTTTTTTACCCGTGTCCCCCTTTGAACCATATTTTTTCTCCTGGCTCCCAGTCTTCGACCCTCATCTAGAAGCAGGATCCTTTATACGTATTGAATCAATTTTTTTCAGTGAATTCATTCTGAACGAAAATTTTGCAAATAAGATTGGCCTCCAGACCACTGGCCTAGAATTTATTGAGCTCTCCGCTAGGCCGAGTTCTATTCAGGGCCGTCTAAACATCATTAGCCCCTTAAGCAAAGTGATGCTATGGTAGTCCCATACTTAGCTGGAAATAAACAGCCTACATATTTCCTGCTTATTGTTAAAACTTATTGTACTATACAAAATATGACATGAGACCCCAGGCCATGACACCTCACAAGAGAGGGGCTGATAGAGCTGTAGCCCGGGGACTGATATGGTTTTCATCATTTTTGTTTTTCACATATAAATTTACATGGTTCGTACGGTCCTTGAAAACCTTGAAAAGTCCTTGAAAGAAATTTCTTTTAAGAATTCTGAGAGAGTCCTTGAAAAAAAAAAAACCCAGTGTTTTCCGAAATAGTTTGCGCCCCCTTTTTTTTTAATCCGTCAGTGACGTCCTTAAAAAAGTGCAAAGCACAGGGAAAAAGTCTTAGCAGCCAATAATCCTGGATAATTGGATTTAAAGGCCTTATTTTCAAGGCCTTGAAAGTCCTTGAAAATAAAGACATAAGAATATATAATTTTTATAATATTAAAAATATTTAAAATAAAAGACATAAATAAGAGTCCTTGAAAAAGAATTTTTTTTTAAGAATTCTGTGAGAGTCCTTGAAAAATTTGTATTGCATCCGAAATAGTTTTCGCCACTTTTTTTTTTTTTACTTCGTAAGTGACGTCCTTAAAACAGTGCAAAGCACAGGGAAAAAGCCTTAGCAGCCAATAACCCTGGATAATTGGATTTAAAGCACGCTTTCCCCCATTATTATTAACCAAGGTTTTCGTAGGAGCAGGTTTTTTGTGCCGCGTGCAAAGTGGATTTCTCAGCGTGACACGCCGTCCACTCACCAATAATAAGAAAACAAGTTCGACTGTTTTCCTAGAGAGCGCATTAAGCCTGACACTGCAGTGTTTTACGTAGGGCGTGATTGGCCGACTGTTTCTGGAGGAGTCAAATGCGGTGTGCGCCGCTCGTTTTACCGATCTTCTATACAAATACAAATACAACGCCACAACAGGCAAAATGGCCAACGAGGTGGCTGAGAAAACTCTTCATTTTTGTTCGCTTCCCTTCAAACTGGAGCATGCAGATGACAGAGTAGCTGATCGCAGGGCCGTGAACTGATGCGCCATGGTAGGAATACACAAACGCGTAGTGTGATTATGTAAAACGTTTCTGTCGAAGCGAAATGGTCCAGTTCGGTTCATGCGGCGCCAAAAACCTATGTTGGAATGTTTTTTCCCTTTTTATTCTCTGTGCACGTGGAACCGCTCGGCCCGACGCAATATGTAAGTTCGCTGGCGGCACGCTCTCACCCTCGCGGGAGCTCAGCTTTGTACTGTAGGCTGGTTTTTTTCCGCGTCTATGTCGGATTGTTTTTTTTCTCCCTGAGATTGCCGGTTGTTATTTGTTGTCCATTTTATTTATTTCTTTTATGATCGTAAATGATCTTGTTTTTTTTTCTTGCAACTTTTATGAACTTCCGATCATTGTTTTTTTTCTTCAGCTCAGTCGGCACGCTCTGGCCCCCAACAACCAATCAATACCTATTTCTAGAGTAGAAGTCCTTCTGCTCTAGAAGGTATTGCAACAACCCACTTCTAGGAAAACCCGGCTTTATGGTAGCATGTATCCTGTGATCGTATGTAGACGTATTTGGAGTCGTTGGAAGTCATTAAACTTTTGTACTAGGTATTTTTTCTGGGGGACTTGAGAAATCAATATCTTGACAAAAAAGTGTCATAATTTTTGCCGAAATAATTTCAGCCTTTTGGTCCGTAAGTGAGTGAAGCTACCTCTGATCACTGTCAACCATAGGCGGAGATTGACTTGGAAGTCTGGGGGGTGGGGACACGAGGATGTCAATTCATATATGCATATATACATTAGATCAGTCAACTTCGCATCCCCCCCCCCCCGTATCTCTGCCTCTGATCACTGTCAACCATAGGCGGAGATTGACTTGGAAGTCTGGGGGGTGGGGACACGAGGATGTCAATTCATATATGCATATATACATTAGATCAGTCAACTTCGCATCCCCCCCCCCCCCCCCCCCCGTATCTCTGCCCATGCTGTCTAAGGTTGTATAAGGTTCTTTAAAGAAAGAAAACAAAAAATGAGTAACGAGTGTGTGTACTTTTAATTACTTGTGTGGCTGAAAAATCCCTTCTATCAAGATTGGTTGCTGAGTGTGCCAGACAAAAATGTCGCCAAATGCAAGCTGTACTTCAATGGGTGAATCGGCGCTGAAATCCATTGAGCTTATATTACTGGAGGGAGTATGACGCAGGGCTATAACTAAGGATTTTTGTATTGTCTTGCCGCCCCCACCAATTTGGAATTCAATAATTTTATAACGGTGTTCACCTAAAAATTGCCCCCCCCCCCCCCGCATTCTAGTACCGGTGCTAGTATGACGTCAGTGGTCTACATCATTACTTGGAAGATCACGTGATGCGTTGAATGTCGGCGCATCTCCATTATTTTCTAATGGCATCCATAGTTGTTTAATGGAGTTTAAAACAATAAATGAAAAAAATAATTTCAGTATTGATGATATGATTCCAAAATTGATGAAAGAGAGAGTTCCAGAATTAATGAAAGAAAAAATTTAATCTTTTTCTATCTTTAGAAGAGTTCTTTTTTTTAGTCTTTAAAAGGAAATTAATTGCAATATTTAGAGGCTAAACTACTTTTCAATGAGGAAATTGACAGGCACGAACTGTGTTATTCAATGTGTCATATGTTTTGTATGATATATATGTGTATGTGACCTCCTTTATTCATTACAGATGATGTGAAATAAAGTGGGTAGAAATGTAATCTCTGAGAAAGTTTTAATCAAAATTAAATATGCGCCTATTCATGTGAAATATATGCTTTTGTAAAAAAAAAGTCCTTGAATTTTTTTTCTTTGGAAGAGTACGAACTATGATTTAATAGAGACGAGGGTCCTGTGAAAAACCCCATCCTAGCGAACCTGCTGCAAAATGTAGGCGGTGATGCCCGGGTGGGTCCATGCCCTAAGACGGCCCTGGTTTTATGGGTGGTTTTGTGTTTGATTCTGTAATGTATAGTCACTAATATAAAAGCTTTATTTCTTCACACCTTCATTTTTCTTCTCATCCCCCGAAGTCACCTGTCATGGCCCCTTTCTCCATTTTCTTCTGTGGCCTCCTTGAAGTATCCCAGTACCGGTTGAGAACCACTGGCCTAGTGCATATTTCTATTTTATTTCATAGTTGATTTCTGGTCATCTAAATCTGCCATGGAAATCAAACGATTTAAATTGAGGATGAAATCGATTATAAATTTTTTCTGATTTATTATTGATTTCAATATGCGATTCAGGATTTTATATTCGAATTAAGATTTAATATAGGATTATATGCTTGATTTCCGATTGTATATGTAGATTTTGTGATCTTGCAACTAATTTTATACTTAGATTGTGATCTTGCAACTGATTTTATACTTAGATAGTGATCTTGCAACTGATTTTATACTTAGATTGTGATCTTGCAACTGATTTTATACTTAGATTATGATTTTATAGTTGTGATTGTAATGTATATTTTGTAATGTATGCTTTTTATGAATAAATTGCCAGAGGTATCCAGTCCGTGAGTCAAATGAGCCAAAATTTCCATATGGCGATGTGGCCTGGGTGTCTTTCAATTTGACGGGCATCTAAATCTAATGTTTGATATATTTCAATCAACATGTGTTGTAAAGGTTTATTGAAAGAGAAAAAAAAATACAAATACTTATTAGTTTGAAGTAGTAAGTCATTTAGTTACTCTTCATTTTAGGTGTGCACAAAAGTTCCTTTTCTGTTGAAGCACCAGCTTCGGGAGTATCAACATATAGGACTGGACTGGTTGAATGCAATGTTCGAGAAAAAGCTGAATGGAATTTTGGCTGATGAGATGGGGCTTGGGAAGACAATACAAACTATTGCTTTACTTGCCAATCTTGCATGTGAGAAAGGTAAATAAGAGCAGTTTGCTAATTTATTTTTCTGAGTATAGAAATATCTTTTTTTTTTCTTTTAATGTTTTATTGAAGGCATTAGAATAAAAGTGTTCTATTTTTGTTAATATTTTCCAGTCACAGAAAATTCTTCATCAAATTCTTCTGTGTTGGGTGCATTATCTTGGAGAAATTGCCTGAGTTGAATCCACACAATTATGATCAGCTGTAGTTTTTTTTCAACAGCTTTCCCAATTCAGGGTAAAACCATGAGTTGAATTGGAAATCATGATGAAAAGCTTTCAGACCTGCCAACTCTCCAGATTTTGCATCCTTCCTCCTGCTCTCGGAATTTATTAAAATTTCTCCAGATTTTCACAGAAAATTAGATTTTACATGAGCTTTGACATAGTCATGATGTCAATGACTGCCGTCGTTGTTAGGGAAAACACCCATAGAGAATAGCTGTGATCATTCCCATTGAGCAGCCATAAAAAAGTCTTTGTGGCAGCATTTAAGCAACTGGCAAAAGACGAGGCTTTGATTGCTGATAAACGCTGTGTAAACATTTATCAGGGGAATGACTTTGGTTGGCGAAAAATAATTGTTTTATACCTGTAACTAGTTTTTTCGTCAGCAGCTTTGTATTTTGAAGTTTTTTTAATTGTTTTTTTTCTGATTAAATATGTCTTAAGGAAGAAAATATAAAACTAAGCTAAATATAAAGCTTTTAAGAGTTCATATACCCAAGATTATCAATCACTGATAGCATCCACGAAAAGAAACTTATGTTTTATGAACAGTATATGTAAATGTGATTTCTATATTCTGCATGGGAAGACTGATGTGGAATTATATTCTGCTGGGGGGGGGGGGGCAATGGAACTTTTTAATTTTTTTCCATTGAGTCTATATGTGCCCAGGAGGGGGGGGGGGTACCCCCTTTTGGGAGAATCTCCAGATTTCTGGATTCCAAAAGTTGCCATGGCTGTGCTTTATTTTATAAGTAAATTAAAGATTACCAAATTAGCACTCACTATTGAGTGAATTTGATATAAGAAAACAGCATGGGGATTCAGTTTACCTTTTCGCCTATTTGTCAACAATTTTTTGTCTGTTTGTTAAATTGTTTAAGAGCCAGTAGGTACCCTGCCTACAAATTTTGAAAATAGTGTCCAGTTGAATAACAGTCTGTATTACATTTTTTTGCAAAATCAGTTTTTTACTGAATAACATTCCTTATAGCTTCCGTTACACATTCTTAAAGTCAGTTCTTGCAGAAACCAACATGCCGTTGCTATGTCATTTTAAACAGCTGCTACAGTGTTCTGTAATTGGAACGGGAAAAAAAGTAGTCTGTCATTGCTTCTGTCATTTTGAAAAGGATCCATTTCAGGAGGGAAAAAAATTATTTTCTGCTATAACTTTTTTGTCACATCTCTTCAAGTCTAAAAGGGTTATGTACATCTATATATATAAAATTGATTTTCTGTGTGTCTGTGTGTGTGTATGTTCTCTATACAAATCTACAATTTTAGATCGATCATCGCCAAATTTTGCATATATACCAAATGTGACCCGACTTGAACGATAGGCTACTTTAAAATTTCGTCAGCCCAGGGCAAATGCCCCAAATGGGCAAAAAACTGTCCGGCAACAATGGTTTTTGGGCCTCAACAATCACTTTCCGAACGTTCACTTTGGTTACCGTGGTTCCCAACAATGCATTTCAGACGTGTATATGTCTTTACAATGGTTTGTCACTTCTTTAATGCTGCCAATTATGTATAATAGTTTATGCCTTTATAATGGTTTGCCACATTTTCAATATACTCTCGGTAATGAGGCTTTTTGAATAGACGTTATAATCAGCATCGCTTTGAGGGTCAAGAAAAGGGTGATCCTCATAGAAATCAGTATTAAAATTGCCGATTTAACTGCATAAATACGGAAATTTAGTGGGGGGGGGGGGGGTCCCTGCCACATCAATAATTTTAAAAATTAAATTGAATTCTCGATTTTTGAAATATGGAATTCACTTGGAGATACGAAGCCCAGAAAATTAAAAATATGAATAATTTGCCGGATCTACTTTTGAGTTTGATATCCATGTAATAACATTGATTTCAACTTTTTATTTATATCTTCTCAAGCATGAAAATTAAGTTCTCCGTATTGTCTTTTGATATTTATTTGCATAAATTCATATAGTTAGTTAATAAATAATAAGGGGGCCATAAATTAGTTATGGGCCCTGTAAAGTGCATCGAAAAAATTCCACAGCTTTAATTAAGCATTTTTGGAAGCTCAAACAGGCAGAAATAGATAACTTGAAGTTCAGGGGGAGGGAATCGAAATACCTAACACCCATAAAAAAAAGGGGGGGGGGGACTATTCATTTCTACGTTTCTTTAAATGTAGATTTATTTCTTTCATGAGTCGCGCAGGACGTCGCCATATTGGTTAACTTAGACACGGTTTGCATATCCCTCAAAGAAAGAGGGAGATATCGCATGATCCAAAAAGCCTCATTGAAGGAAACCCGGGCAGCGCCGGGTATTGTAGCTAGTATTTAATAAATGTGCTGTAAATTATGTTAGGCTGGCCTACCCAAAATTATGTTATTCAGTGTTGTGTTCGTTATAAATGTTTGTTCATATCAGCGATTTTGCTTACAGGTAATTGGGGCCCACATCTTATTGTAGTACCTACCAGCGTGATGCTGAATTGGGAGATGGAGTTTAAGAAGTGGTGTCCTGGTTTTAAAATTTTAACATATTATGGTTCGCCAAAAGAAAGGAAGCAGAAAAGAATGGTGAATATTGCTTTCATTTCAAAATTTTATTGTTACGCTTTGATGATTTGCCATTTAAAAAAAAAATTAAGTGATTTTTTCAGATAGAACTCATTCTATTTCTCTGCAGGGCTGGACAAAGCCAAATGCTTTCCATGTATGCATAACTTCTTATAAGCTGGTAGTTCAAGACCATCAATCATTTCGTCGTAAAAAATGGGTGTACTTGATTTTAGATGAGGTATGGAAAAAGTTTAAACACATTTATTTGCTTAATCACTTCTTAATCAGTAGGTTCTTTATCACCTTTGATTTTGCAGTTAAATTTTGGGTGAAATATGTTACTACAGTTTCACCTTTATATGATGAAATCTAAGACAGCTGAAAAGACGTTCAATATATCAGAATTTCACTATCTGAGCTGACTTGAAAATTTGCTTAGCTGAACTGGATGATCATTATTATTTAACCTACAGTTAAATAATATAAACCTTATTAAGTGGAGGTCAATAAAGTAAAAGTAAAGGAAAATGATAAATCTTATGTATCGTCCCCCTATATGCCGGAAACATGAATGTGCAAATTTCAAAAACTTCGCAAATGACATTTGTATGTTTACTTTACTCGTGTTACTCTATGGATGTTATTTTCCTAAAATGTTTTGTTATGTGTTTTAATAGGGAATTGATTCTAGCTTTGAATTTAATCTATTGAACTCACGATCTCTAAACTTAGCAAAATATGTAATCCAACTAGCTGATAAACCCAAAAAGTAAGAATTGGCACATTGATGTCTCTCGCATAAGGGGGACGATAAACAGACTCAGAACTTGAAAATTTGTAGAAAAAAGTTCTTCCGCAAAGTATAAATTTCTCTTATTTAGAGGAAAATTGGTGAACATGCATGTTGGTATAATGGTGTAATTTTTTCTGTTTTTTATTAAACGTAAAATTAATTAAATTTAACTTATTTAATTTTTTTTTAAAATTTTGATACAGGCCCAGCATATAAAAAACTTCAAATCGCAACGCTGGCAAATGCTGTTAAATTTTCAAAGCACGCACCGGCTTCTGCTAACTGGAACACCATTACAGAACAATCTCATGGAGCTCTGGTCTCTAATGCATTTTCTTATGCCAAATGTCTTCCAGTCACACAAGGATTTCAGGGAATGGTTTGTTAATCCAGTTACTGGAATGATTGAAGGAAATCATGAATACAATGAGAGCCTCATCAAAAGGCTGCACAAGGTATAAAGTTTTGCGGTATATAAATTACACCTTGAGTTACTATGTTTTTATATGCACTCGTAGTTCATTTGATTCTCAAAATAACTATGTTCAAGGGGATTTACATATAGTATATATTGTTACGTCGTGCCGCCGGGTCACTCGTCGAACCTCTTCTCACCAGACCCGTCCCGTCGCGCGGATCTCTCCAGGGTTCTTCGCCGAGGACTTGAACATGGGTAGACAATCATACGAACGAGGATTCGAGAACAAATACTCGCTTTTATTTACATGAGCTGCTAAAACTACGGCTAAACTAGAGCAGCCTTCCGAACGTCTTCTCCCTTCGCGTTCTACTTTCCGAGTTCATTTTGAATCTCGTTCTTCTATTATCACAATCGCATGCCACGCGAACCTTGCATGCGTTAACCAAGCCTTTTCAAATTCTACCCTTCGTAACATTGCCCCCCTCCTCGAAAGTTGCACGTCCCGGGCAATGCAGTCCTGAAATCGGTGAGTCCTCCGTAGTCCTTATGGTAATAAGTAAGTCTGATGACATAGACAACCTTGAACTTCAGTGTCCTTTGAATCCACATCACGATGATGTCTAGTCTCTTCCTAAGACGACGGCATCCTTCCCATGAGGTCTGAAGTTTCGGAGACCGTTTCTTCCTGACACGGTGATGTCCTTTCCATGAAGTGTGGAGTTTCTGACATCCTCCTTTCCATCGTTTTGGACACCCCCCTTTCCGGAGCTTCGGGCACCACCCTTCCTGTCGTTTCGGACGCCTTTCTATCCGTCGTTTCGGACATCCTTCTTTCCTGCGTTTCGGATTCCAAAGCCAGACAAGGTCTCTCTCCTTGAAGTCGTGAGATGGGGTCTTCGCATCGTAGCAAACTCTCATCTTCTCGGGGCCGATGTCGATCCTTTCTCTGGCGATTCGATGCACATCCTCAAGGTGCTCCTGGAATTCCTCGACGTATTCTTCCATACGAAGAGCAGCATCTTGCGGTCGCCCAAACAGCAGGTCACTTGACAGCCGAAGATCCCATCCTATGATCATCTGTGACGGTGAGAATCCACTGCCCTCGTTGACGGCACTCCTATAGGTCAGCAAAAGCAGCAGTAACTTCGAGTCCCAATCTTTTTCGTATTTCGACACGAACAACGAGAGGTGATTCAGAAGGGTCCTGTTGAATCTCTCCACCATCGGATTCCGGATGGAGCGGAGTAGAGCGCGTCTTTTCCAGTCCCAGAAGTTTGCACATCTCAAGGAACACCGCTGATGTAAAGTTTCGTCCCTGATCGGAATAGATCATCATGGGGACTCCGAATCGAGACACCCAATTCTGCACCAACACTTGTGCTAGAGTCTCGGCCTCCTCATTGGGAACAGGAAATGCTTCCGTCCAATTGGTGAAACAGTCCATCGCCACAAGTATAGACTTGTTACCATCGTGGGTTTCAGGTAACGGTCCTAAGATGTCTAAGGCAACTCTCTTGAATGGCGAACCAACGTTGTAGCGTTGAAGTCGGCAGCAAGTCCACTTCGGATGTCTTTTTCGGGCGGCACATGTGTCACAGTTCTCACACCACTTCTCCACATCGGTCCTGAACTTGTCCCAATAGTATCGCACACGAATCCTCCGTACCATTCTGGTGATGTCGCAATGTCCATCAGTCGCGCTTCCGTGCGACCCTTTCAAAACTTCTTTCACATGGCCTTCGGGTATGATGAGTTGCCGTCTGAAAGTCTTTCCAGCCTCTGACTCCCAACGGCGGTAGAGCATGCCGTTCCTCATCTCCAAGGAGTCCCAGAGTGCCCAATATCTCTTTGTGGTCGGACTGGAAGAAACGACGTCTTGCCACCCTGGTCTGTTCCCAGTGGATTCCTTCCAGTGTATGACCACTCGTACATCCGGATCTTCCAGTTGTGCCTTTCGAGTGTTCTCGTCACTCCAAGGATCGTCACTTAAGTCCTGAGACTGTAGCTGCCTCACAATAGGTTCTGCAGACCTGTATTTCCTTTCTACCTTGAGACAATGACGGCAGTTCCGTGGGCATGGTTTCCTCGATATGGCAATGACATCTCTCCGCGATGCTCCTTCACGATGCTGGATCCTTCTCTTCCGGCTACCCGGCCTTCTCAAGAGAACGGCTCCGATTCCACCATCGTCCATGCTCCCGTCGGGGATTCCTGCTTCTGAAACAGCCATCACTTTCCGCTGAAGCACTTCGTCGTGACAATCTCCAAGTAGGACGACGTTTTGTTCTTTCATTTTAGACAACTGGTCACTCCGAATGTCCAAAGACAGTCCATGCTTCTTCAGGAAGTCCAGTCCGAGGATGCCCGTGTCCTGGATGTCGGCTGCGAAGACGGCATGACGATAGGTGACCGACACCAACCTCGATGAGACTTCCAACTTTCCACGCACAGTCACCTTCTCTCCCGTGACTGTCTGTAGGGTCAACGACGGTGGCGTGTACAGAAGTCGCTGCTGGAATCTTCGATCCAGGTCTCTCCAAACGAGTCTGACGTTCGCTCCAGGGTCGATGGCCATCTGGCATGGAAACTCGATTTGCTTGCACAGTCTACGCGCCCCACCATGCCGCTGTGAGCCATGGTACACACGACTTAAGGCGCTTCCTTCACAAGCAGCGACGATGGCTTGCCTCACACCATTGACGATATCCTCCTTGACAGCAGCGATTGATGTGTTGACGGCGGCGATATTGGACTCCATGCTAACTTTCATCTGGGCCATCATATCCATCAGCTGCTTGAACTGTTCTCCCATCTCGTTCTTCTCCATACTCTTGTCTTGACCATTCAAGTCCTTGCAGCGTCGCTCTTCTGACACCAGTTTTGTTACGTCGCTCCGCCGGGTCACTCGTCGAACCTCTTCTCACCAGACCCGTCCCGTCGCGCGGATCTCTCCAGGGTTCTTCGCCGAGGACTTGAACATGGGTAGACAATCATACGAACGAGGATTCGAGAACAAATACTCGCTTTTATTTACATGAGCTGCTAAAACTACTGCTAAACTAGAGCAGCCTTCCGAACGTCTTCTCCCTTCGCGTTCTACTTTCCGAGTTCATTTTGAATCTCGTTCTTCTATTATCACAGTCGCATGCCACGCGAACCTTGCATGCGTTAACCAAGCCTTTTCAAATTCTACCCTTCGTAACAATATATATATATATATTATTATAAAAAAACTATCACGACATATGGGCCCCTAACTATCATACCATTCACAGAAACTGAATGAAATTTTGGCATAAGGTATTTTGAGGTATGCACTCAAGAATGATATGGAAAACAATAGTGTCACTCTAACAGTTACGGTTACAGTGAGAAAATTTCGAAAATATCAAATGGCAACACCAAGTTTTTTGTAATGGAATGCAATCTCCATACTGAAAAACACTAAATAGCGTTGGAATGGCACCTGTAGCACGAAAATCCCCGGAGCTAGGCAAGGAAAAGGTAAGAAGGACTTTGCCGTGCACCAGAGTATTAATGTTCGTTTCATTCGTCACACCGTTTCTTCGGCTGAGATCCCAGCCGGATTAGTCCTCCACAAGGTCATGTGGAAAATTTGTGAAACACAATAAAATGCTTTATTTTATGCTGCTTCTCTGTCCTTATTGGTTGTCCTCACTTTTAGCCTATCTACCGCCGGTGATTTTCATGCTACAGTATTATTTTCATGCTACAGTATTATTTTCATGCTACATTATTTTCATTTGCATTTTTCCAAATATTTTTGATTTGCTGATTATTGATTTGTTACTGACTGTCAACAAGAATAGAATGATATTTTCAGTCAGAAGATGAGTGATGAATGTCATACGTCTTTATCAAAATTTATTGGTTTGTCTTGCAGATGCCAGTGTTCAGTGAGGAAAGTGCTTACAATTTTTTCTTCCCTTTTGCTAAAAACGTGACATTAATGCCATTCTGTAAAACAATCTTTGAATTATGTTTAAATAGATGAATGTGTTAAATAATTTTTCATACAAAGTGTTATGGAGAGGTAACCTTGACCTTAGCATCTCAGTTGAATTAATTAGATGCTATTATTCTGTTAACCGAGTAACCTATAATAGGAAAGTGTCAGGCTGGTACTGACAAAGACCCCCAGGTCAGTGAAATCATATCGATTTAGCTATCTCTTTCCTGTGACTACATTAATTGTGTCAAACTTTTCATTAGGAATTCAAACTCAATTATTTGTCATTTCCCTTGATAATAGTGCATTCTTGTGCATACACATTCTTGTGCATTTTCCTGGCTGTAATAAGAACTACTGTATTTTCTGAAGAAGCACACATGAATGACTTCTGTAAGAGTTGTTTCTAGCCACTGTGTGTGTGATTTTTAATATTAACCTTCAACAAAGCTATTTGCTTGAATAGCAAGGGCATTGCCAGGTCTTATTGTGTATTATGATAATAGTTTTTTTTTAAACCTTTGGTTAGTCACAATATAAATCTTAACACATTCGGGTGCCACTCATTTGTAAGATTAAAAATGAAATTTTTTGCTTTGGCTTAATTAATCCATTTGTGTCCTGAACATTTTTTTCCGAAAAAATTTGCAACACATACATATTTTTGTTAAGCTGTATTCAAATGAGTACAGTTTGTACAAATGGGTCAAGGCCAACTAAACTCTTCACTCAAACAAGGTTATATTTGTATTTTCAAGTAACTTTTATATTTCCTTTTAATTTTCAATTGCAAAATTTCATAGGTGGAACATCTGTGCCAAACTGCTAAAATTTCAGATGCCAACTGCATTCTGCTACAGTATATATAGATGTGATTTCTGTATCCTGCTTGGGGGCAATGCAGACCCTGCCTTGGGGTGGGGGGGGGGGGAATGGAACTTTTTCTTTGTTAATTAAAAAAAATGTTTTTTTTATCGAGTTTGGGTGCCGGGGGGGGGAGGGATTTCTGGATTCCAAAAGTTGGCACGTCTGGGTATGGCATAGCTACCAAGTCTCCCGAATTTTAGCTTCATCCCTCGACCTCCCGAAAATTTCTTAAATCTCCCAAATTTTTACGAAAATCACAAAAATCCCTAATTGTTCCTTAAAATTCCCTACTTCATTAAAAAAAAATCCCTGCTTATGAAAACAATCCCTAAGGAATTTCTTGTGGGGCATGAAGCCTCTTTTTTTTTTCCCTTTCAAAATGACGTCACACGTCGTAAATGGGGAAATTCCTTTTTTAAGGAAGTTTTTCAAACCCTCTGATGGTGACAAGAAAGTTTTGTCTTATCGTGCAGGGAAATGGCTTAGCAGCCAATAGTCCTGGATAATAATTGAAGATTATAGTCACGCACATATGGTCAAATTTCTTTTGTTGAAGTTACGTATGTGCGATATAACAAAGCATGAATACTGATTAGCAAAAACATATTCAATCAATTTTAAAGATACTTATTCCCCGATGAATTTCCTTTCATCAAACGTTCTAGAAGAGGGCCGACTTTTTCTTTTTGTACAAGTTGTGTTACGGACACAAACATCGGTCATGGTGGAAAGACTGCCATCATCACTCGTGAAATAAAAAAAAAAACATATAGAAAGTGTCACAAAAAGTCAGTGTTCTTCAAAAATTGACGGTGTTTTCCTTCATCTTCCGATGATTTTGGGGTCATTTGCGCAGAATGTTTGCTCACAGCGTTTCTGATTGAACACAATATTTATTTTTACATCATTGAAGTTTTGGCCTCCAATTTCACTTTTTTTTTGCGTAGTAATTTTATTCCCAAGGGTTTAACTTCCATGTGTGTAAAATCCCTATTCAATTTGACTTCAGTTTTTGTGTAGGGATTTTATTCCTTACGCTTTAACTTTTATGTTTGGAAAATCCCTATTTTATTTGGAAAAATCCCTATTGTATTTCTTTGGGAGTGGTTTTAGCATAAAATACGGGTTTGCGCGAAAATCTCCCGAATTTTCATTTTCAAAAGTTGGCAGCTATGGTATGGTATTTTCATTTGAACTAAAATTTATTTAACACATAAAGGCAAACACAGATACACAAACACACATTACATTCTGATATTAACCCGAGGTATCATACGATCCATCCACTGTTCATTAATGCATAATACTTAGCAACAGACCAACCAGGTAAAACAGCACTCATATCTAGACTTTGGTGCATAAAAATTGATATTCGCTATGTATGCGCATTGAAAAATTGGTGTCATTAAGTTGTAGTCATAAATTGTTCATGTTCATCATGGTTTGATATTTTCATTTGAGAGTGGTTTGATATTTTCGGTTGAGAATGGTTTAATGAGTGTGTCAAACTTTTCTCAAATGAAAATGTGAGACTGAAAATATCAAACCATTCCAGACTGAATACATCTGTTTGTGAACAAATCCATTTATTTACTGATTAACCAATTTCTGATTGAAAAATTCGAAGAATTCACATGTAAATTCATTGATATTTAAATCATGAAAATATCATACAATTATATATATTAATACATTTAATATGTATTTTCAACTGAAAATATTGAAAATACTAGATATCATGATGTTTTGAAAATAAGTATCGAATGTGTATCAAGAGGAACAAAAATATTGAATGGAACATGGTGTCGCAAACCATGTTGAGAAGAACAAAATCGTGAAAAACGCATGCGGGTATCGACGTCATGCTGGAATGACAAAAAGTACAATAACTATAAAAAGATTTATTTGATTAATTATTACAAGAGTTGTTGGAAGTGGCGGCCGCTTACGTCATTGTACAGTCTACAACGACATAAAAACGATTCTTGGACGCACTTGAAGATACCAGGCATGCTCTTGACGTCTGCCGCACTGATGACAATCCACTCTACGCGATTCTCCATTGTGTCTACAGGCGTCGCATAAACGAGTGATTTAAGGTGACCCCATAGGAAAAAGTGACGCAGATTGAAATCCCGCAAATGTCTAGGCCAAGTAACAGGTCCCGCACATCTAATCCACCTCCTTGGTTATATAACATCAAGGTGATTATTTACCTCGTGAGAAATCTGTGCAGGGCACCATCATGTTCCCATTGCCATCTGCTCGACCATAAATCAGATGTATATCAGTATATTTCTCATTCATGTAGTCAGCCTTCGCGGTACTCATTAAAACAGCCACTTAAAACTACTACACGCGTACTACTGCAATAGCGCTAATTTACGTCTTCTGCAGCACGTGATCCTACTCCAGTGCATGCGTTCCACGATGCTACTCACATCAGATATGGTGAGCGAACCCTCAAACACATTCAGCGATCAACTGGCATCCACCTTTCATCTCCTCTGGATTTAGAGACCGCATAAGTTTTTCGCCCTCTCACTGTGGTTGGCGACACCATGTTCCATTGCAATTTTTGTTCCTCTTGATGTCTACTAACAACACTGACTTTTTCAGTCCATTAACTGAACACCCTGTATATCGACGAGCCCTGGATGTGCCCGATCAAAGATTAACAAAAGATAGTTTTTAATTTGTCTACAGAATGAATACCCACTCTCAAATCGATGTACATCCAGATATAAGTATACTAGTATTGATGAGTAGAGTAGTCCATGGTAGAAGTGGCTGGGCTGTCTAAAACTTGTATCAAAATCACATGTCCTGTATAAAAGTTGCTATGCTTCTACAAAAAGAACAATTTTTGCTTGTGAAGAATTTTTAGATAAAACAAAGGCCATTTGATATGTAATGGTGTCTTTTTGGTGTGTAGGTATTTTAGAATATCTTCATGCACAGATTTTCGCTAAACAGTTCTTGTACTTCAAATGTCATATATATTATATTGAAAAAATAATTTTTGATATTTCAGGTGCTCAGACCATTTTTATTGCGTCGCTTGAAAAGTGAAGTGGAGAAACAATTGCCAAAAAAATATGAACACATAATCATGTGTCGTCTGTCTAAAAGACAAAGATATCTTTATGACGATTTCATGGCCCAGACAAAGTAAGTCTGCATTTCTCTTCTGTTATTTGCTTCTTATAAGTATGTTATTACAGTTTCATGTTTTAATAGAGTGCCATTGTGATAACAAAATAAGCGTAATTAACTTGAAATGCCTTCAGTATGGGAAAAATGTAGACTCTGAATAAAAAAAAAAAAAAGACTTCTAAAATGAGGAAACTGCTTGATCAGAGACTTGTTAAATGGTATCTGACGTATCTGTTTGAGGACTCCTATATATATATATCATCTCCTTTATAATGTTATACCATTCTTATACAGTCGAATCACGTTATAACGAATGGCAAAAGACCTGTGGAATCACTGTTAAAACGAAATTTCGTTATAAAGGAATTATAATGAAATGCTAGGAACAGGTTACAATGCTAGGAACAGGTTACCTAGCATTGTTCCTATGTAAACTTATTTGGGGGATTGGAAAAGTGTTTGTTAAAACGAGATTTTCACTATAACGGTATTCGTTAAAGCGGGATTTGACTATATACAGTTAAACCTGGTTATTATGAAACTGCCTAACATAAATCACTATGTAAATCCTTTATTCTGCCTCGTCAAGTTGAAATGTTAAGATAATTTTGTGTTTCCTTCATCAGTTTGGTTTCATTTTTATCAGGTTTAACTATATATTCATTTTCTTTTACAAAAAATAAATTAATGTTTCCTTAGGCATAAGAAATGGGGGGGGGGGATGAAAACATAGCAAAAGATAGAGGGAGATGAATGATGAGAGAATGAAATGATTCATGTTTTTTTCAAAACCTGTATTTTTAATACAATTTGACTCATGCAGTGAAAATTTTATAAGTGCATTACAAATTTTTCTAAATTATTGTCTGTTTCAGAACTAAAGAAACTTTGGCTACTGGAAATTTTATGAGTGTAATCAACATCCTAATGCAACTTCGAAAAGTTTGTAATCATCCCAATATGTTTGATCCTAGACCTACGGTCTCTCCATTCATATTGCCAAATATAAAATACTACACTGCATCCTGTGTATGGGGAGCATTGGATTATGATCCATTTCGGGTGAGTCATGCAGAATTTTTATGAATTTTTTCAGCTAATAGTTTAAAAGTTAATTTCTTGATTGTCAATCTAAACTTTTTAAATTGCTGTTTATGTTAAATTTAATAAACATCCTCATTTTTCAGATACTTCTCATTTGACACTCATTTATAGCAATTTGTACATAGAATGCAAGAGCTGTGCCAAAACAGTTCTCTTGCTACAAAGTGTGCTGAATCTCATGCGCATTTGTGCCAATTTCGGTGTGTGATGTAGGTTTTGAAAGTGTAGGCAAGTTTTCTGATTTTGACAGCAGCCGTGGCCCCCCTCCCAAGAACCGAATAATATAGAAAAAATTGGCCGTAAAATACAGGACAATCAGACGAACCTACACATAATAGATCCCCCATTGTGATGAATCTGCGCCTGTTCTCATCAGAGTATGAAAATGAGTGTTTCCAAAAATTGCTTGCAGTGTAGCCTACCACTATCTACTGGGTTCATCCCTTGCACAGGTAAATGGTGTGATGGCTCTTGGAATCGGAAAACGTGTTTACAGCATGTTTGCACTTTCACATGATGGTTTTGGCTCTTTCTCTCTAATTTTTTATTTTATTTTACCAGCATATGAAAAAATTATGCAGTCTGTAAAGAAATTGGCTTATTTGTGTGTATTCCATTTGGACTGTTTTCTTCTGATGCAGATCGATGTTTAGGCGGATGATAGATCGTGTAATACCATGCGCTCCACGTGGAACAAAGTGCTCGATCAAATCACACCTTCAGGAATTCTATATTCTGCTACAATTTTGACAATTTCTCCTTGTTTGCTACATTCTGTTACAAAAACATTGAAATTCTACAATGCTGCACCATCTTGCACCCAAAACAAAATTTTGCCTTGAAAAACTTAAAAGTTATTTCACAATAGAAGCTGGTGCTTCGATGATGTTATTTGTCCTCCCCATGATTTAATTTCTTGGAGCCGCAAATGGAATTAGCTTGAGAGCCCCCTCCCTAGGATTCGGTGCCTAGGCTTCCGAGAACGTATAAAATGGGGTCAAACTATGCGAATTGCAGCTCATCCACAGGACAACAACAAAAAAACAAAGACCATTCAATCGCTGTTTCCAGCTATTTTTTCCAAAAAAAGTAGACTTCTTTGATTCCTTTTCATGCAAAAATTCAATCTGATCAATTCTTACATCTGTTTTCACTCCCTATTTTTCACTTATTTGTTATTGCTCCATGTATTATATTTTCCATCATCTTAAATAGACTGGTGCGAAAAATTTTATGACGGGTCAAAAGCCTGAAACACCAAAAACAAAGAACAAGCTGATGAAAAAATGTTTGGTAACAAAAGACAGTGCAGTTGTTGTATTTTGAAAAGGGGTGAGGGTTAATGAAAATATTTTTGTTAATTTTGTGTTTGAATTTATAAATAACTGCTCTGAATCCTATAATTTGCTGTTCCAAAACTGTTCAGAATCCTGAATTTGCTGCTCCAAAACTGTGCCGAATCGTGAATTTGCTGATCCAAAACTGCTCCGAGATGGACTTCGTCACTTCCCACCTCTGTATAGGGTCTTCCACATCTGGGAATGTGGTTTGCCTAAGGCGTTATTTTCTATTCACACCCAGGTCACACAATTTTTCACAGATCCCTTTATTAAAAAAATATATATAATATCCCCTGTGCAATATATAATGTGAAGGATCATGGAAAGCTTGAGACAAAATTCTCACCTGTGCAAGACATCATTTTGGTGCCTGTCTGGCTTATAAGCCACATGAGTAAAATTATCCGAGTTGTAGATGCCAGTGGTTCTCAACCTGGGGCCATGTGGCCCCCTTGTTGTGCTGGGATATGTTAAGGGAACCACAGGGGTAAAAATAAAATAAAAAAAGAAGATCCACGACAAGTGGTGAAGGGAGCCCATAAAGAATTAGAGCTTTCAAGTGAAATATGTGTGTGTGAAGCAAGAAAATGTTACTACTTTCAGAATAAAGCAAAGCTGTCCATAAAACGAGGTTCGTCTTAATCCACGGGTCCCATGTGGGAAATGTCCATGTCCAAAAAGTGCCATGGACTGAAAAAGGTTAAGAAACATTGGTATATGCCATGAGTATTATGGCCTGGGGTCTCCTATTCATAGGGGGAGAGATAACATAGGCAGTTAAGTCATTAAACTCTTATCCTGGGCTTTATTTTCACTTACTTCATTAGCTTACATTTTTTCATTTTTATTTTTGACCAGCTGATACCCGGCGATGTTGCCCGATCCATAAAAAATTTATGTATGTATAGCTTATTAATTATTTCTTAATCAAAAAAATTTCTGCATCAAGTAAAAAAAAATTACTTTTATTTTTTAATATTTTAATTAACAACTTCAGGCAATCGTTTGTGGATACACAATAGTTTTTGTTTTTCCATCTGGTGTGTAGATGCTAAATTTTTGGGATTACCAACACATGATGTAAAGCTGTCCGTGTGAAAATCAGGGCTCAAGTAGGTTGATAACTGCCACTGGTAATTACTGGCCTTGCGCTTTGTTGATTGCCATGGCAAAAGCTAAACGAATCGTGAACTGAAATGCTTGAAAGTGAATAGAATTTCTTCAGTGATAATTGGGATACGTGGAATAAAGATGTCTTCTCCTTTGGCACATCCAATTAGAATCGTTGCTTCAATAATGTAATTGTGCAATTTCTTCACGCCGAGTCTGGTGCCATTGCAGAGTCTCGGTGTCTGTAAATTTCTTAAAAGCATTATAGGTGCTCCAACTTTGAGAATCAAGTTGTGTAGTGGCACCCAAAATATCCAGAGTTCAGAAATTCTGCAGGATACAGAACTGTCTGCACTGAGTCTGTGACAGTGTCAACCGATTTCTAAGATGTGGAGTCTCCCGGAATAATTTTTAGGATTTTTTCGTTGATCTTGTTCACACTGTCATTTTTCGGTGCCAGAATCGCTATCTCACAAAGCCACTCATGGTTTGGGTGATTTTGTTGAATGTTTGGGAAGACTATGCAAGTTCTTGAACTGAGTATTGAGTTCGTGCCTGAGCATTGAGTTCATCAGCTGGCGTTGAACATTTTTATTATGAGTTTTGTCATCGTAGTTGTTGTTCTTTGTTGTTAGTGACGTCATATGTCCAGCTTGTGCAGCGAATATTATTCAAACGCCTTTTAAGCATTTTTTAAACTGAAACTATACCTCTACGATGGGCGATTGATGAGATAAAGGCTGCATTAGCACTTACAGGACACCCTGTATATAGGCTATCAGAAATACCCAGCGCTTTCCGGGTTTTCTTCAATTACTGGGAGGATTGGAAATGTGACAAACCGTTATAAAGGACTAAACTGTTATAATAACAGAATTAAAAGGGAGACAAACCATTGTAAAGGCATATATACAAGTCTGAAACGTATTGTTGGAAACCACAGTAACCAAAGTAAACGTTCCGAAAGTAATTGTTGAGGTTTCAAAACCATTGTTGGCCGACAGTCTTTCGCCTGTTTTGGGCATTTGCCCAGCTCTGACGAACTTTTAAAGTAGCCTACGGTTCAATCCCGGTCCTGTTTGGTATATATGCAAAATCTGGCGATGATCGGTCTAAAACTGTAGATTTGTATAAAGAACATACATACTTTCACATTTCAGGGTTCCCAGCAACCTGGAAAGTCAGGGAGAATCAGGAAAAGTCAGGGAATCGGAAAACAGTCAGGGAAAGTCAGGGAAACTATGAAATATTTGTCAAAAGTCAGGGAAAATTTTAAATACTTGGGAAAATTTGAAGGGGAAAATATCAGAGGAAATCTACATTCAATTGGTTTACCTTCACTTTTTTCCATGGAAGATTATTTTTCAGATCCCCGGGGAGAGGAAAAAAATCCTTATCAGCATTTTCCTCCAGATCCCTTACTGAGAGATGTCTTATCAGTTGAAGGGTGGGATTTTACAATGTTGGCCAAGAGACAATCTGCCCTCTGAGTAAATAGATGAAGGGATCTAAAGTGGAGAGACCCTCCTTTCCATTGTTGAAAGCAAAGCCAATACCAGCTCTTAACTTCTTTTCTATTTCTTCTGAAAAAACATTTTATTTTCTTGTTTTTTTTCCTGCCTGTGGGTTGAGAACCTTTAGGCCCATTTCACACTGAGCGGACGTGGATCCAGATCCCAGATCCACATGCCCTTTCACACGAGCACTAAAGTTCTAAAAAATCTTTAGTTTGAAATTTGTGAATAAAAACTTTTTTCCCCAATTTTTGTAATTATTTTTCTCCTTCACCCCTGATTCAGTGCTCATAGGCAGCCTAGAGCTATTCTTTGGTGGTTGAATCTAGTTTAATCGTAACATAAAGATGCCTTTTCAGTTTGATCGTCACAATTAGTCAATGGGAGAATATATCTCAAAATATTTTCACACACAAAAGGTTTTGAAAAAAAAAAAAATCTAAGATCTGTCTTTTTTGAAAATATGAAAAAAAAATTCCAAAAACACATCCAATGATGATCCAAAAAAAAAAAAAAAAATTAGGAGATATCAAAGACTTTGCAAGTAGAAAAAGGGGGGAGGGGTGCAGACTGTGCTTAGAAATATTCACATCACAATTCTGTGTTAAGCCTGGATTACACTATAAAAGTTTTATAATTTTTTTACAAATGCAACCCACAAGCTGATCGGTTGCATTTTCCCGAATGTAACCGATAAATTTATTGGTTGCTTTCTTTCAAGTTTTATAAAATAACTTTCATAAACCTTTTAGAGTGAAATCCCATCCTTAGATTAGTCATTTCTGAAATATCAAATTTCAATTTTTTTTTTTAAGTTTATAGACTCAATATCATGTAAAGTATATATGTAGGTATTGGGGGGGGGGGGGGACTCCAAAACTATTCAAGTGCTTAGGGCTTTCAAACGTGTTAATCCAGCCCTGAGTGAACGCCGTACATGGATAATGTTGTTTAATAAAAGTATTTAGTTTTGAAAATAAAAAAATATTTTAAACAATTTTAAATATTTATATATTTTAAACAATTTTAAATATTTATATTTTTAAAATAATTTTAAAAATTTAAAAAGAAAAAATTATAAAATTTGTAATTAAATTTAAAAGTTATTAAAGTATTCAGTCAAATATATTTGTAATGAATTACAGAGCAGCTTATAATTTTGGTCCCGTCAGTGTTTGTTGTTGGCAGGTTTTATTATATAAAATTGTAAAGTATGGACAAAAGGCAGTTAAAGTTGTTATATCTCCTTTATCTCAGAAGGAAACGGAAGGATAGACATGTATGTGGGTACATCCTATTGATACACAGGGACCTTCATATGGTTTTTTTTATATTTATGTCAAATAATTAAAAAAAATTCCATCCAAAATCATCTTGAAAAAGTAGCCAAAGATGTGGACTAATTCGACCCGCATTCGTGTGAATAGCTCCAAATAACCTAATGTACGAAACTTGTATGTGCGGATGCGGAGCCCGCACGTAGGTTTTGACACATGCGGATGCCATCCGGACCCACATGAACACCTCAAAGGTGCGGGCGCATTCCACATTGTCTGAAATGCTCTGTATATACCAGTTGTTAAAACTTCTTCTGGACCTGTGTCCACATCCGCTCCGTGTGAAAGGGCCCTTAACCTTTATATGTTGAAGAATGATTTGATTTCAATTATCTCTGTGAAATTTCCAAGGAAACTAGTGTTGTGTGCAAGATCATATACACAGTTTGACTTTGTAAAGAGTGGTGTTGGTGGCAAAATATTAGCATCTGTCTGTAAAGTGCTTTTCAATGGTATATTACTGTGAAATGCTATACAGTCGCCCCACCCCGTATTCGCGGTTCCCGTATTTGTCGTTTTTTCCTTCATTGGATTTTTTCCTCAGCAATCGTTATTTACATGTTTTAATTAAAAAATTTGAGTTGTGCCTGTTTAGGATGGCTCATTTGTCTAGTGCTACTAATAATGCTCGGAAAATACAAAAAAAAAAAGTTTACAAAAAAAATTATATATATTGACTATGCTTGGCGAAAGTAAGTCAGTTGCTGCTTTGGCTCACCACCAGATGATTTTCATGATATAGATCCCTCTATGGTACGTTCTTCACATGTAGAAAATTGGTAGAGAAAGTCTTGTCAACATACTCCAACATACTTGATGATATGAAGAAGAAACGGCAAACAGAAATTACAATGTTCTTTCAGAAAACATCACCAACAATCAGTCGCTGCACCCTCGTTTACATTCCCTTATAATTTTGCGTTACCCTGCTCTTCTCGTGATGTTCAATAAACAAGATAAACAAAAAATCTATGGTTTCAGTTATTTGTAATTTCCCATATTTTCCCCACCCTCAGAATGTAACCCCCACAAATACGGGGGAGGGGTTCGACTATAATTTAGAGCATAGTTTCCTAACCTTTTTTGTCCCATCTCGCCCCCCTTCAGAAATTTTTTTCTCCCATCGCCTACAACGCAATCTAACCCATAGGATCCTATGTTATACCTGTAGCTTCTACCGCCCCCTGGAACATTCCATCGCCCCCAGGGGGGCGTTAACGCCCACATTGGGAATCACTGATTTAGTGATATTAGATGGTTTAAAATTATATATGCGTGTGTCAGTGTACGTGCATTTGGTCAGGGAAAGTCAAGGAAATGATCAAGCGGATTTTGCTGGGAACCCTGCATTTATATATAAGATTTGGAAGATAAATGGCAACACATAAACACAACAGTAACATGAAATATCTTTTAGTTCCTTTGAAACCAACCGTGACCATGGTCTAGACCAGTGGTTCTCAACCGGGGGCCATATGTCCCCCTAGGGGTACTGAGATATTTCAAGGGGGTCACGGAAGAAAATGAAGAAAGGGGCCCCAACAGGTGGTTTGGAGGGCTGAAGAAAACTTAGAAAAATTAAGGTGTGGTGAAATGAAAGCTTTTATATTAGTGACTATACAATTGCAGAATCCAACAACACCACCCATAAAACCATGGCCGTCTTAGGGCAAGGACCCTTCCCGGGCCTCACCGCCTACATTTTGCAACAGGTTCCCTAGGATGGGGGTTTTTCCGCAGGCCCCGGCTAGGTTTTTGGCTAGATTTTTCACAGGCCCCCTCCTCTATATTAAATTTATAGTGTGAAAAACAAAAAAAATGATGAAAACCATATCAGGCCTCAGACTGCAGCTCTGTCAATCCCACTCTCGTGAGGGGTAATGCCCATAAGTGATCCCACTTTATAATATTTTGTATAGTACAATAAATTTTGAAAATAAGTAGGAAATATGCAGGCTGTTTATTTCCAGCTAAGTATGGGACTACCATAGCATCACTTTTCCTAGGGGTCCCATGATGTTGAGACAGTCCTGAATAGAACTCGGACTACTGGGGGAGCTCAATAAATAATAAATTCTAGGCCAGTGGCAGGGTTGTTTGGTTTAAACCAAGTGCTTTTTCAAAAAATCCATGTTGGTTTTTTTCAAAAAATCAAATAAAAGTTGCCTAAATATCAATTTTTTTCATAGAAAAATATCATATTGGTTCATTATTAGCCAAAATTTTTTATTTTTACCACATTTTATATTCTTGGGGTACATTCTGATGCAGGGGTGGGAACTCTGCGCCAATTGCGCCGCACTGCGCCAAAACTAATATCTTGCGCCATCCTGCTCCAATAGCTTATTTTCACATTTTTCTGCGCCAAATAGCGAATTTTGCTTCAGTATGCCCGGAATTTTGGAGAAAGGACGCCAAAAAATTTTTGTTCCTGCTAGCCACGAAACGTTTCTTTACGAGAAGAGCGAAATTCTTTTTATCTCATTTGAAGTGCTGCTGTTCAAGTCAGCAAATAGTGCCCTCAGTAAGCAAAAATCATCTTAAATAGACGGGTGCAAAAAATTTTATGACAGCCGCTCTTTCAAACAAGGTGTCAAAAGCCTAAAACACCAAAAACAAAAATCAAGCTGACGAAAAGATGTTTCATAACAAATGACAGTGCAATTTTATTTTGAAAAGGGTTGAGGGTTAACGAAAATATTCTTGTTAATTTCACTGCTCCAATTTATAAATATCTGCTCCGAATCCCATATTTTGCTGCTCCAAATCCCGAATTTGCTGCTCCAAATCCTGAATTTGCTGCTCCAAAACTGCTCCAAATCCCGGATTTTGCTGCTCCAATGCTGCTCCGAAATGGACTTACTCACTTCCCACCCCTGTGACGGTATAAGTGGTTTTTTCAAAAAGTCTCATAGCCTGAATATATATATATTTTTCATATAAAGTATCTAAGTTATTTAAAGTTACATACATAAGCCAAAATTTCCCATTCTTACCACATTTTCTAACCTTTGGCTACATTTTAATGCTCTATCTTAAGCAAATTCATGATTAAGGATTGCATCACACATCTAAATGTAGTGGTGCGTCATCTCACATCTAAATGTAGTGGTGCATCATCTCACATCTAAATGTAGTGGTGCATCATCTCACATCTAAATGTAGTGGTGCATCATCTCACATCTAAATGTAGTGGTGCATCATCTCACATCTAAATGTAGTGGTGCATCATCTCACATCTAAATGTAGTGGTGCATCATCTCACAGGATTTCTTTTTCCCTTCACAAAGAAGCAGCCACAGTAGTGACACCATCATGCTAGGGGCAGGTGGTCCTATAATCCAATAAAGACACCAGCTGTCCTTAAAGGACAAAGACTAGTGTACTAGTAGTTACATTACCTCACATACATTTTCATTTTCTTTCCCATAAGAAGTAGCACATCTCCTACTGTATATCTCCCAGTCTTAATATTCAATAGTTGTTTTTTTATACTTTCACACACACTGTTAAGCCCAGTTAATCAAGGTTCTACTGTATAGTAGTAACAGATTCATGAAAAATAATCAGCTATATACGGGGTGATTATAATTTAAGATTTGATTCCAAAACTATACAATAAGTACTGATCAGAATGACTTGAAAATTTGCATGGATACTCCTGAAGCAACGGAAGTTTCTTTTGCAAAAGAAAAAAGTGTGAAATGTGCAAGTAGATGATGTTGTACTTGGCCAGCAGTATAATCTATTTTGTGCAACCACATCATTTCGGCATTTCCACAGCATCAGTGTGTGGATAGAACTTCTATGAAGATGCACATTGCAATACCAGCAAAGCAGCTGCTGAAGACCCATTTTGACAGAATGCACCTTAACCCTTGTAACTTCTTGCTGTGGGCCCCAAAGCAGAATATTTAGCACTGTTCTGTGACCATCCCTCGGCTGACTGCGAATGTTCTATGGTAAAAGTCCCTATACACGTAAAATCTGCAATACCATATGTTAGCTTTTCATTTGTTGATATTGTAAAAATGTGTAAAAATATAAATATCAAGAAGTTCTTAATTTTTTTATTTAAAAATTGAAATAATTATTTCTTTTAGAGGAAATCTATGCATTTTGTAGCTTGTGGAAGGGGGACACCCCCTTCTTCTGTGCTTAGATAACACGGTTTTTTGAAGTAAAAAGTGATCTTGTGTATGCCACTGCATATATGTATATAAAAACACTATTTTATTTACTGCCAAAATTTTAAAGTGCTGCCAAAATTTTAAAGAAAACCCAGCCCGGGTGGGTTTTTCTAAAAAAAAACCCCATGTTTTTTAGGGAGAAATCCCGGGTTTTTTGGGGGAAAATTGAATTTCCTTTTTCCACAACCTTAAACTATGTAACTTAAACATGCATGTACATCCTTTATGTGTACATCTTACATTATGCCTAAATATAAATTTTTGGTGCATGTTAAACTATGCATTTGATTAATGAAATTGACCATACAATAAGGGAATAATTGTTCACTTACAACCCGGGTGGGTTTTTTGGGCAAAATGGGAGAAAATATGAATTTCTGGCGGTTGGTGTGGTGTATACAGAGTGGAGAATATGGAAACTTCCTTTATTCTACATTAATACAGAACAACTCTACGCTAATGTGTGAAACTGACAACCCTTTGTTATGAAGGTTAAAATCGAACTCCCTGAGAATGTCTTCGTCTCTCGATATAACTTAAACCTCAAGTATCTCGTGAATGGAAGTGTTACTGTATATCCTTGTCAATAACTTTCCTGTTATAAATTTGGAACAGCTGTCGTATGGTCCGTCGCCACTTGGCGCTGAACATGTCTGCCGGCCTTGGCGGCGAGTCGCCAAGGCCGGCAGATACTACGGACGCCGAGAAAAAAAATTTTCTTTGTGCAAAACATAATAGAAATCACCAAGCATAAATATAGAAAAAAATATCAGTAAAAAAAAATTACATCTAAACCATTTTTTTAATAATAAACAGATCCATGCATTAAAACTAAAACTGGGACCCTTTTTTTAAATAATAAACGGGTTCGGGCATGAAAAATTCTGTAGGTTCATTTTCAATAATAAACCGATAAGACAGAAGGCATGGCAATGGATGAATAAGAAATAAAACAAATTAATCAAACGGTATGATACAACCTGACCAGATAATAATCCAAATGACTTGAGCTACAGAAGGGAGGAATAATAATCCAAGAGAGAGACGCGCTGGAAATGGAACAACGGCTGTTTTGAATTTTTTAAAAACGCAGTGAACAAAAGAAAAATCCTGTTCGGCAAAGTCAGCGCCATCTAGTATCACCCAGCGAAAACTGAAAAGATGTTAAAAAATATGGCAACCCAGAGCCCCATTATGACGGTCTTGGCGAGTTATCGCGAGAAAAAAGTAGTCAAAGTTGTGGCAGACCATATTGCATCTGTTCCATAAATTTCCTTTTCCACAACTTCAAAATATGTAACTTAAAAATATATGTACATCCTTTATGTGTACATCTTATATCATGTTTAAATATAAATTTTTTTGGATGTTAAACTCTATGGAATTAATTAATAAAATTGACCATACAAATAAGGGAATAATTGTTCGCACACGAACATACCCACTTCTGCATAAGTGTATCTGCACCTTGAGTTGTATGCAGAACTGTAGCAAGAAGATTGATTGTGGTAAAATGAATGAATTTGGATAATGAAAATTCTGAGAAATCAGGATGGTAACTGAATTTTTTTCTCCAAATTTTTCAAACTGCAAAGAAAATGTATCCAAGAGTGTCCTGATCCGTCAAAAATAAATTTTTAGCTATGTAACCATAATGTTCTGTTTTTTTAAAAAATCAAACCCAAACTTTCAGGAGCTAAAGTCGCATGCTTCTCTTTTCCTTGAATTCCTTACAAGAATATCCCGTGCTTTATTAAATTAAATTTGAAATATTTTTAAAGGAGCAGTAATAATTAAGATGATCTAGTTAAGAAAACGAGATAGCAGTCATTCTGAGGATTCATTACTCTGGAGGTGTTTTCACTTGTCCAACTTAGCCATTTTTGGGGACTTAAAACTACAGAATAACTTGAATTATCATTAAATACAAATGCCAATAACATTATTGTATATTAATATCACTTTATGCAAGACAATCTGTCATGTATAGCAACAGATCTACTGAATACCTTCATTTGGCTGATGATTTTAACAGGCCAATTTTCAGGGTCAGGCTTATATTATCAGCATCTTGAAAAATCAAGCTAAGGCTTATATTTTCTAGTTAGGTCTTATTTTCTGAGAAAAACTATACCTTTTTTTCCATTTCACTTGAAGGTGTTCGTTGTCAATGTTCAATTCAAGAATCCCACAAAGTTTTATTTTTTTTCATTATGAGCTAATGTTATTTTTGTCTCTTGATATTTCAGTTATGGAAGTCTGATGTACATGTATAAAAAAATTAATGGAAACGTGAATATTTTTTGAATGAAAATTAGTTTACATACATTGGTTTAATTCGTCACAGAGGTTTCAATTTATTTATACTAGGACCTGGGACCTAACATCTTTGGCATCCAACCTCCCCTCCCAACTCTTCCAATGGACCTAACTACTCATCACATCTTCAATTATAAAGCAAAATATTCCTCAGGCACTGCTAATGCTTGCAAAATAGTCATTCAATTGCCCATTCTCACTCTGATTTCGTTAAGCAATACACTGCCATCATAAATACAGCATAATACTCGATTCGTCACAATACATAGGTGATACACCACGATTGGCAATGCAGCACAATAATTAATGCACCACTATATGCAGTGCATCACAATGAGAAATACAGCACAAAACATAATGCACCACTATTGGCAATGCAACACAATGAGCAATGCACCACCAACAGCAATACAGCAAAATAAGTAGTGCACCATGATAAGGAGTGTTTGCAGTTTTTTGTAACATATATGTGAATCTCTTATCTAAATGCTTACATAAAAGAAGGATATGCAGCAATTTTTGGAATGCGTAAACTAACTTCAAAATAAAATTTTAACCTGAAAGCAAGACATTTTCTTTGAAAACAAACAATTTCCCCCAAAAAAACTGGGTTTTTAGCCTAAAAATTGGAAGTAATGCAATTAATTTTTGTTTTTTAGCCTAAAAACCCCAGCCCGGGGGAAAATGGGTATCTACCCGGGAAGCAAATTTGACAACCCTGGCCCAATACCAATTTTTTAGTCTCCATGGCTACTTGACATTCAGGATTCGTCAAGACCTGTATTAGGAAATGGCAAATATTGGTGGGGTTAGGAGTACAAGTTTAGGGCTATGTTGGAAAACATACTCCCAGTTTGAGTACGAATACCATACACCAAATTAAAATAAATTTATAAACATACCGTATATGAAAAGCTTAATTACATGCTTGCTTTGTTTGTTCTTTGCTCTGTAATAATTACCACGATGATTAAATTTTGTTATAGATTCTATAATTTTATGTTTTACTGGTAACTATATAAAGGAAATAGTTCTCGTACTTGAGTATTCTCATCTTGTAAATATTGAGTAAATGTGGAATTTTTTAAATTAATTTTGATCTGGGTACTCACAAAATGAATTTTCGATTCGTCAGTTAATCATTTTGTGAGATACTATTTTTGAAACTCTTCAGAATTTTTTTCCCTTCATTTTTTTCTGCATTGCTGTTTTTATTCTGAGATAAGATGAAGCACTCATAACAAACTTTTTCACATGGAGATGGTCTTGCAGAATAGTACAGTAAAACCCCTCTTAACGGACACCTTTCAGATGCAGCCACTCCTCTTTTACAGCCAAATAAAATATTTTTCCTTATATGATAAAAGTATGCATTTCAAAACGATGATTAATGGTCGCCCCTTTCTTTTATGGTGAATTTTTTGTCCCTGCTGGTGTCTGCGAAACAGAGGCTTTACTCTGTGTATAGCTTATGAAAACAACTCCACCTTCCTTCAGAGCCATAAACGGGGTGGGGGGGGGGTGAGTTTTAGGTGGGAGCAAAACACTAAACACTGTTACAAAATTTATGAATTTTAAAATTGTGAGGGCGGCAAAAATCGTAGTTACAGTCCCTGTATGTCAAATACCTATTGTTGTTTAGTATTTTCTACACAGCAGCAATGTTATTTTCAGTGAATTGTGAAAGGGGTCAAGAAGTCATTTCCCAGTCGGTAATGAATTCTCAGTTGAAAATTTCAATCAGTTGTTGAAGTTACCTCTATCATCTGCAAATGATGTAAAAACCGGTTTTCTAAGATGAGACATTCCTGCCAAATAATTATCTGCACTTGATCCAAATGAGACGTTATAGCCAAAAATTTGCACAATACTTCAGTTTTGTCCACACCCAACATCTTCTGGTCTTAAATTTCACTGCCAAAAAACAATAGATCATAGCAAAAATCATCTGTTTTCATTATGTTTTAAAAAGCTGTCATTTTTGTCGAAACTAAAACTTATTTTCATTTTCGTTAATTTTCAAATTCTAAAACTTTCCTGGTGCCTCATGCAAAATGAAAAACAGCAAAGTGGTTTACTTCATTGTGTTTAATGTAGGGCGAGGAGCATATATTCTTTTTGCAAGTTGAATAACATGAGTGTAAAATTATTGTATATATTTTTTTAAATATGTGTATTTTCTTTCAGCACATTGATTTGCAATCGATGAATTTTCTATTAGCTGATACTGAATTGTATATCACTGCATTTGGTTCTCATCGCATGAAAAGTTTTCAACTGCAGCCTCATATGATTGAGGTTATAGATAATTCTGCTGATCCAATGACACTGCCCGCAGGGAAAATCAAAATTACTGTCTCTGGAATGCAGGTTGGTTTGCTGCATGGTAAAAATTTATATAATCTAATTCCTTAATGAATGTTATGTTGCAGTAGACCTCTCTTAATAGCCTACATCTTTGTAGGAGATTGCACACACAATAACAACATATTAAGAAAGGGGTTCTTAAACCTTTTCCACCCATGGTGCTTCTTCTCCTAATCAAAGCTTATTCACGGCTCCCTAGAGCAGTTAAAGAGCTTGGACATAAGAATGTCCAGGCCGTTAATGTTTATGCTAAGAATCTAGCACTGAACGAACGTGAGCACTGATAACACCCAACTCTAGGATCCCTTTTTTAAAAGTTGTTTTTCTTTTTGCTTAATCATTCATTCAATATGAAATGGCTGACAAGCTCTCTCAAAGAGAAATTGATGTACAGTGAAATCTCCTATAACAGTTTCATTTTCATGGAACAGAATGCCTCTCGTTGGATAAACATTGAGGCTAACCTCTAAACATTGATTTACGAACAGCATCCACTTTTGGACATACAAACATAAGAGAAATAATGCCTATTCTATAGAAAGCGCCCTAGAAGATTTGATCTCAAATAACACCATATATTTATTGTGAAAGCAGACCTGCCAACTCCCCAAATTTTTGGTTGGCGTGACAACATACGCCCAGTCTGGATTCTGCATTACATTAGTGAAAGCTACTGCAGTTGTCGTAGATTATGGCAGCTACGGTGATCTATGAGAGCTCTAAGTGGTCACTGTTGTATGCTGACCACATGACATGAAAGCTGTTATGATACAGTTGTATTGAAAATAAAATTAGACTTTGCAAATAACATTAAAGTTGAAAACAAAATACACACAGTTGCCTCTTATCTGAAAGTTGATGAATTCTGATGGTCTCTGTTCATATCAAAAGTTTTCTCAAGACGAGAGGTAAAATATGTTTTACATTACTATATATTCTACTCAGAGGCATATGGAGGACTTGAGGAGGGGGCTCTTTTTTTATTATTTTATCAGAGCTAATTCCTCAGAGAATCTCCTGATTTGATTCTGAAAGTTGGCCCATGTGTGAAAGTGTAACAAGCGGGTGTGGCATGGGGGGGGGGCGTTCCTTGATTTCACTAATTGAAAATCCTGCCCTAGATGGCTACAAATGGCCTTGTGTATCAAAGGATGAGTCCAGTCATGTGAAGAATGCATGCGAGTGGAAACATACTATTTGTTCTCGTGAAATCACTTGTTGAAAGCATTTGCATTTTGTAGCTGCATGCTTTGTATTTCTAGAGTATACATTCCTCTAAAGTTTAACTAAGTAAAAACAAAAATGTCCAGATTTTAAAGATAGTTATTGTGGATTCCAATGGCATTAGTGTATAAAAAAATCAGCTGAAATCTACTAAGTTGGACCTACACAGATGAATGAGATTTTGAACAACTCGTTTTATTTAGTCCAATGCTTCTAAAGAGTTTAATTTTTTGCATATGATTTTCCATATAATTCTTTCTATGAAATATCCCACATTATCATATCAAAATCTATCGTAATATAGAAATATTCTGAAATTTTTTTTCATGATATTACTTTGTCACTTTATAATAGAAAGACGAAATGAAGCAGTAATTTACTTCAATCAGTTTTCAATTCTAATGATTTTTCTTTCCCCTATTCACGTTATCACCAGAACCTTGGAGGAGGAGGGCTGAACTCTCATTATTTAAGGCAGTTTACTTCACCTTCCCATGCTCAAGCAAGTCATGCTATCTCGCGTGGCATCATGACACCAAACACAGCTATTCCAAGCAATCAGAGGTATATGGCAGTTGCAAATCAACAGCACCCAGCATCTGCTGTCCGACAGAGAATGGGGAATCCAGTGCCTACAATAACAGCCGGACAGCAAGTGGTAGGACAAACTACTCCTGAATATACCTTGCAAGTAGTTCAACAGCCATCTCAAGGTACTTTGTTTATTTAATAATCATCATTGATTTTATGTTATGATGTTAAGCTTTAGTTAATGATTTCTTTTATTTCATTAAAAGAATTTGAAGAAGGGGGATTTTTTGTGGTTCATTAGTGTCTTCGTAGTGAATAAAGTCTCTAAAAAAAAGAGGAAAAAGCGGATTTTATCTGCTAGAAAAAAATGTTATGAAATTATAATTCATGAATTTTAATTGTAATCAAATATTGAAGCAAACTGTATAAGCCCACACTTGGAAATTTTTAGCATTCAGTCAAGGTATAAATAGTAGATTGGAATTGAATTTAGCTTTTCAATTTCATACTTATTAGTATTTTATGTGGGAAGAGTACTATAGTGTCTCTATCATTCTCTCTCATGAAATTCATTTTGTGTATTATTAAATATCATTCCACTTTTTTTGGACAGTAGTGAATTTTTTGTGTGTATGCACACACCACTCAAATGCATGATCAGTGCCATATTTACAGTAATCTTGCAAATGTTATATTTGTTGAATTTCCTTTGATATATCCCTTCTCTATGGAGTTCATGTTAAAAAAAAAATTATATCTTGACAGGGCCTCCAATTGCACAACTGACTCCAATGGTTGCATCTCAACCATTTGCAGTTCAGCTGTCTCCTGGAGCTAGGATGCCTCTTGGTGTTGGGCGTTTAGTTCAAACTTCCAGTGGTCAGCACCTGATAATAACACCTTCTGTTCCTGCTAATGTTTCTTCAACATCTGCTGATGTATCATCAGTGTCGACTGCAGTAGCATATAGTCCTGCTGTCCAAAATTCCATTTCTAATTCAGTGCCAAATGTTTCAGTTACATCCCAAAATATTGCAACTGGTAAATAGATTTGTTTGATACTTAGACGTAGACCTCCAAATTGATAGCCATTTCTCATTATTTCTTTTATTAATATATTGGGTACTTGAAAATAAGTTTCATGCATCCGTATTATCAAGGTAGAAGTGTTGACGGGGGGATCATGCCATCTGCAAGTATGGATATTTGCTGAACTAAGTTCTGTCCGTAGTGTTCTTACTATGTATCTTCAGTAGAGGAAGTATGTGAACTACTATTTTCAGAACATATCTACTAAGTGCAACATTCCAGACTTCATAAAGAATGCTATGTTGTCATAAATGCATGATAAAGTGTGCATGGTTATGTGCCATTAGGTACTTGATTTACATTAATTCTCTGCAATCATTGCTTTGATGAAAGTGATTAAATGCTGTTCATCATTAACTTCAATCTTCCTGCAATATCACCCTTGAACAATTATCTAGGTGCTATCCCATCCTGTTAAAAGAAACGAGTATATCGATATAGATGGCTTCTATTTTGATAATACAGGGCGATTGAAAGATTCATCCCATGTATAATTACTATTCGGTACATACTATTGTACTACAATTTTAATTTTTTGATTTTTTTTTTTTTTTTTTGTATTGTGTATTTTAGTTACAAATGCTCTATTCAATTTAGTGTGACATGCAAATTTGATGCTTAATATTTTGACTTGAGTAAAATGTTGCTTTGCCATTTGATACTATGAAACCAACTTGTAAATCTTTTGCAATAACTAGTGGAACAAATGTGCTGAATTTTTTTCCCTTGTTTTCAGTCGAATATGGGATATTGAATTTTATTTACAGTAGGACCTTCCAAATTTTGACTCTGGACCTAGGTGATTCCAGATTATAGATCCACTTTTGTTTATTACCATATTTTCATATTTAAAGAAGTAATATACCTATTTGAGCACATTGATTCATATTTTCCTTCAGAAAAAAAATAAGTAGGCTTATAGTAACAGATAATCTGATTAAAAAATTAGTTACATTCCGTTCCTCGTTTTCCTTCAGAATGAAAAATCCCTTATTCTTTAAAAAAAATTGTAGTTATTGTTTGCATTTGGGGGGGGGGAGAAGAAAACCAGAAAAAATATTTTTGTTTCTGAAGATTCTATAATTGATGAATAAAAGGCAGCTTTCTCACACAAAGTAAGAAGTTGGCTTTTTATCTGCCCTTAAAATTCACTTAAGATAATCACAGAAAAGATAGAACGTTGGTAAGTTCTAAAACACTAAGGTTCAATGTACAGCGGAGGAACAAAGTGAAGAAAGAAAAGTTCTTTGATCGAAACTGTCTTTCGGACTAACTGCATTTATTGAGACACATAGGTGCCATCATTGTCAAGAGGGAGGACACTGATTGAAGAATTTAAAAAAAAAAACAAACATGAATTTCCTAATGGGTAACCACATTAAATTAACTGAATGTAATTACAATGTACAAAAAGTTTTAGTTTATGAATGCCATATTTTGTGTTTCTTTATTCATCACAATTTCAAAAATGTGATTACCCATAAACAAATTTTACTTTCTCTAGTTTTGCCACAAATGCAAAGGCAACCACAAACATCTGCGATTCCTCCAGTCATTTCTGCATTTACTAGGTCACCTAGTGTAAATTCAGTTTCTAGCTTAGCCACAGCTGTTCAACAGACTTCTAATAAGCCGATTGGTAGAGTGGCTCCTCTGAATGTAAATTCTTCAGCAACTGGTAAGAAGGATCTTTTTTCTTCCTGCTATTATATTAGCAGATGCCTTTTATATATATGAATTAATTTGATGTTGATTCTTCTTTCTACAGCACAAATAGTTCCTACCGTCAAAACGCGCCCGCTGGTCAATTCCTCGGCAAGATCACCAGCGAAACCTAAAATTGATGTATCAGCTACGTCTCGTGTTCTGGAGAAAAAAGAACATGGTCCTTTTTATATGGTAAGTTTTAGGTTTAATTTTCCACTCATTATTTTTTCCTTTGTTTCCTTTGACTTGATATTTGCAAATACATCTCTGTTGCAAATTTGAATACAGTTGAACTTATAATTTTAAAGCACAATATCCAACTAAGGGCTTTATTCATTGCACTGTGGAAAATATGAAGAAATTGCTTCATTGAAGTGCCTAAGTGTGTACCCTGTTATAAAATATTCGAAGTATAAAGTTTTTACATGTAAAATTACAAACACGCTTTTTACTTGTGCTGCACAATCAAGAAAAATTCTGTTTTCACTTGAAAAGCCTTATATATTTCCTTCATTTGAAAAATTCTGTCTGCAAATAAGTATTCAGACGGGCAGTTGCATCCATAGGAAGGAAAAGTCATGTGTAACTAACTAACTAACTTTGCTTCTATGATCACGTGACGAAGGTTTTGGGTAATGGCAAAAATATAGATGATGTTTACCTTGATTTCTAGAATGCATTCGATCGTGTCCAACATGGTAAATTCTTGAAGCGTTTACACGAGATTGGAATTGGGGGCAACTTGCTGAATTGGATAGAATCATGGTTAAGAGATAGGTCGCAACGAGTTATGGTGAACGGGGAATTCTCTGGTTGGACAGACTTCACAAGTGGAGTTCCCAAGGAAGTGTCCTTGGCCCCATACTTTTTTCACATTTTATCGATAAACTCGATCAGGGTGTCGATGGGATTACAATGCAAGGTTATGGTGTCGCAGGGAATTTTTCTCTAATAGGGTTGTTAATAAATGAAATAGCTTACCCCCGGAGATAGTAAATTGTAACACAATTGACACGTTTAAAAAGAAGTACAATAAACATGTTAATGAACCTTGTTTACTACTTGATTGAGATTAAGGACTTGCCAGGCTGTTAGACCCTGGTCTGTTATTTCTTTCTGAAGCCCATGCGATGAGTTCGCTTATGAGGCCATATACTGATTTTCCAGAAAATTTTTCATTGTTTTGTTGTGTATTTGATATCTGAAAAAAAAGTTTTGAAGAAGTTTGGCACTCTGATGCACTCCTAATTAGCATCAACCGCATACCGGACACTACTATATTCTCCTATATTTTTGCTCTTACCAACATTTCATTACAAAATTGTCCTGTTTTCCTGGGGTTTTTTTTATGGATAAAGTTTACTTTGATTCTTAATCTTTACTAGAATAAAAGATGTAGATATTTTGCATAATTTTAAATTGTAGAAAAATGAATGTGACTAAATATTCATTTCACTTATTTTCCATGTTAATTTTTTCTCCTGTGAAATACATTTTGAATCACTCTATATTTTTTAGTACTGTATTTTGCATTGAGGGTTATTAGTTAGCCACATTTAGCGATTTCTCTGACGGTGTCAATATTTTTGATGTCCTCACTTGTATAATTTAAAAAGATGACTGGTCAATTTTTTGATAAGTTTATCTCGTTATCTAAGAAGTTCGTCTTTTTACACTTCTCAAGCGAACTACAATGTGTTTTGTGCATCCTCCAAGGAACCCTAGCTGGCTAAGGTGACAAAAATACAATGCCATGGCTACGAAGGTCTATTATTGATATGATTTATGTTTCTTTGCATATTTTCTACTTATTACCTTTGATACTACATGTATATGAGATCAAGTGGCAAAAAAAGAAGGCTGAGACAAGTGGCCTTGTTTAAATTTAAGAAAAAAAAAAAGGTACTATAAATATCACTAACCTTATTTATTCATAGGGCTGTTTGCAAATTTTTATTTTCTCATATTCATACTTTTCAATTGTATACGTTCTTGATAGGAGTCTGTTTCTGCTAAGAGAATAGAAGAAAAACGAGAAAGAATGAGACTGATATACAAGTTCAATCCCTTCAGGTGTGATGCCTGTCCTATATATGGAAGAGACTTAGTTCAGTCAGTAATGATGGTCAATGACATGAAGAATCTGTCTAGGGGTGAGTCTCATTGGAGACGAGCAGGACATGTGAACTGTTTGAATGCTGCCTATGTTGCAGAAAAACCCTGTAGTTTTGGCCAGCACACCAGGCATCTGCTGGAAATAGTTCAGACACCAGAAAAGATCCTCGAGAGCTTGAATGAAATCATTAAAAGGTTTGTTCATATTATTAAGTTTCGTGAATGTTAATAGTGTGGACTTTTTTTTCCTTCGTCAATTATTATTGTGAACTTCATGCTACTTATTTTTCCTGTTCAGACTTGAGCATGAATTTTTTTAAATTTTGAAAATGTTTATGCATTTTGAATACTCAAAACGAAAAAAAAAAATAATACATTGAAAGTATACATAATGTCGGCAAATCTGTCTTTCCAAAAATTTTTGTGTGCGAAGAAATAATTTACTTCGTTCATATTTTTTCAATCAAGATAATGCAGGGTATATTAATATTCACATACAATTTATTCCAGCATTTTATTCTTAAATTTTATTTATTAAATCACTTTTCCGGGAAGCAATTTCTCCTGGAAAGCATTTTAAAGTCTGTAACTTTAGGTGCTGCCCTCTGATAAAAAAAAATCCCCCCAAATTTCATATTCCCCATATTTCTGACACAAATTTGAGTCTGGTTTTCCCTGAGGTTAAAAGAAAAGAAAAAATTTACTTTGATTAAAACGAGCCATACATTTGGGGGCCGTTCAAGTATTACGTAAGCAAATTTTTGCGTCATTTTTGATCCCCCCCCCTTTTGTCAGCAAAATTTTGTCATCTCTGTCCAGCTGAATCCTAAAGCATATTGGTGGGATCAGAGACGTGCATATGAGGGGGGGGGGCTTAGCCCCCTCTTTGTGACCCACCCTCTAAGCCATATAATGATAAATCGCATAAACACCCTTGGCCCACAGACCAACTATGGCCCTGGGGGTTATCTGATGCGACTTGCCCTCCTCAAAACCTAATTTTGTAAAAATGAGCTAAGAGGCACATTTACAGATCGCTTAAGTGTCCTGTGGTTTAATTCCAGAGTAGCTGCCCGTGACACATTTAGAGATCCCTTGAGTAACATGTGATGTAGTTTTAGAGCACTTAAGTGGCTACCAGTGCGGTTCTACATCACTCAGGTTACCCGCGACCCATTCTCAGATTATTTAAGTGATCCGTTGCATATAATTATGGATCACTTGCAGGGTTTAAGCTGGATAAAAAATTTCTTTCACAAAAAAGCGAAAATGGGGGGGGGGGAAGGCTTTAGCAAAATGGTGCAATGCTAATGTAATGATTGATGGTTTCGCATTCTACGATTTTCTTTTGCATTTTGTGAAAAATGCGACCGTAGCTTAAACCCTAATCACTTGAGTGATATGTTGCACAGTTCCAGAGCACTTAAGTGGCCTGGACACATTTCCAGATCACTTGGATCAAAACATTTAGAGATCATTCAAGTGGCACTGTAGGGCACTCATCAATAGGGAGGAATGTTACTTCAACTGCCCACAAACTATTGAGAAGTTTTTCTTGTTTTTGGCACACCTAGTAAGATGCCATCAAGAATATTTCATATTTTCATTAAGGGTGGTTGATGACATAAGCATTATCCAAACCCCCCTTCCCCCTTTGTCAGCAAATTGGAACCCCCATAGATGGTGACGTAATACTTGAATGGCCCCTTGGGGCATAAGAGGTCTGAAATGGTTATGCGATCACTTTCAGTAACAAAGAGTAGGTGAGATTCACACATGTATCTCTCAAACTTTCCTTTGAGTCATTCTTAATGAACTAGTGCATGTCAGAAACCGTATACATGTGTGCCCCTAACATATTTATGATATTTGAGGTTCAGGGTTGGCAAAGTTTTGGATAGTACTCGGTGAATACTATAGTAAAAATACAGTGAAACCTGTAGGAAATAGAGCATCAAGAGACTGAAATAATATTAGGTTTTAGACAGAATTTTGTTTCGTAAAGATGCAAATCAAAGCACCAATCATTGAACAGAACTATATTTTGATTCCATTTTATACAGGTTTCCATCTCATACAGTGTCTTGTCTTAGACAGGTTTCACTTCACCATGGTTTTTACTGCACTGTTCAAAATCTGCTTTAAAAGTCATACATGAAAAATGATTATTAAATTATTGATAACATGGCTGGACAAATCATAAAAAAATCTAGGTGCCAAAAAATTTTACCCGTAGAGAAAGGTCCAAATAATGTTTCTTTTGACTTTTTCAGAGTGATTCTTTTACATCGGCAGATATTTGCTGCTATAAATTTCAAACATTTTGTGTTGCTCTTAGCCTGCCCCAAAGCAGAATGTTTTGCATTGTTCTATAACGAACCCTTGGCAGACTGGAAATGTTCTTTAGTAAAAATTCCTCTATTAATAGTGTTTTCTATATTTTTCTTAAAATTCTTCTAGATTGTTCTGCAGTAGCACTGATTGTTCTGCAACTTATTCTGCTTTGGGGTCAGCCTGTCTGTAATTTACTAACTATACATAGATAATTTTAGGTGCCAATACAGATTTTTTAGTTGACATGACGACCTGGCACCTGGAATTTGTCCAGCCCTGTTAGATAACAGCGTATTTAAAAAGTTATACGACTAACATTAATTTACCAAATAAATTTTGTCAATTTCAAACCACCAATTTCACAAAAAAGCCTAACAAATGTGGTTTCTTTGAAGTAGTCAATGCTTGATATAAGCCTCCCCCTTCCGTTCGTCCCGTCAAAAATAGATGTTATATTGGGAGGGTTGTTATATCGAAAGGAAAACATTTGGGACTTATCCTACCAGTCGTTGTAATGGAATGGTCTTTATAATGTGGGGTCATAATGAGCACCAACTGTATTAGTATCGAAAAAGAAAAGCTTCTGAGTTTTCATTCCATGTTTTGTCACTTTGAGGTTTTAGATTTAGACATTTTTTTGTACTTTGTACCTTGCAAATGATATTTTTTTTAGTAGGATAGTTTTACTCTGTTATTATGAAAGAGAAGCTACTGCTTTTTATATGTCATATTTTGGTATTTTGATTAAGGTTCAGGTTTTTGACAAGATCCTCAGATTTTACCTTCCAAAACCTGAAAAGACCAAAATATGATGTGTGTAATCCAACAGATTTTCTCGTAATGAGTATTCTAAAAATTTATTTCCCAAATTTAAAAAAAAGTCAACTATCACACACACAAACCTGTCTAAATACTATCCTTAAGCGACCAAATAGGACATAAAACCAATCAAGTTTTCTTCAATGATACCAACATAACTACTTTAAAATGCTCTAGTGGTTTAAAAAAAAACTTGGTTAAGTGTTTTCAGAGGTACCCGTAACTTCAAAATGTCTAAATTTTCTGCAAAAAAACGATAAATTTTCTTTTAATGGTGCAGTGTCTGTAATGTACTGGCCATCGTTACATCCCGGATTCTATTTTTATCCTTCCCAATATAATTTTGCTCTTGCCACTGACAACAATGAAACAAACAATTTTCTTTCCACTAATAAAGTTTATTACAACATTAAATCTTTTACACTTCTTAGAACTTTAACCAGTTAAAAAGGGTTAAAACATTAATATAACCTTTTTTTTAGAGTTTTAACTTATACAAATATTGCACATCAAATTATCTCTATCTCACCAATCTGTTAGTCTGAGTTCATTATATTCATGCGTCAGTGACTCCTTCAATTGTGTGGACATCACCGGCTTATGTCCCAGGTAATTGAGGCAGCGCCCGCTCTGTCCCATGTGGCGGAGGTTCTGTATCAACATCATGGTGGCCCGTGTGAGGAGGTTCTGTATCAACATCATGGTGGCCCGTGTGAGGAGGTTCTGTATCAACATCAGCTCGCTCCGTTGTTTCAGTCGAGATCCGCTTTCCCCACGTGAGCTTCACAAGCCCAGGTCTCGATGAGGAGTCGATGTCTTGAAGTGAAGGCTAGTGCTCCATGTCCCTTGTGCTAGGATTGATAGGAGTAAGAACCCCTAGGTCGCTACATTCAACCTAGTTACTGTCACTTCACCAGAACATGACGACGCACTCTGCTCGAGACACTCTCTGAAATGAACGTAAATTTCTCCCGATTTTAGCCAAAAACTGTATTTTCCTATCAATTCTATCGGGAAAAATCAAGAGCATTAACTGCACTTGTGTCATTTTTGGCATTCGCTTTGGGAGATGAAAAATGAACTGAGCTGCCAGGCGATCGCAGATTATGGAAATCATGCAGCAAATAACAGGCGGGCAGTTTTTTTTAATTAAGAAACTGGTTCATCTGTAAAAAATAACTCTCGTTGACAACTTGTGCATTTCGTCAACTTCATCGTACAGCAACTGCAATAATCCTGCATATGACCCAGGTTCCAATACGGAGAAGCGATGCAAAGGTACACAATAAGATAGACAAATAAATTCCATAGAGATTAATAAATAATAGATTTTTAATTTAACGAAATTAATTTATTATCAATTTTTAACAAAGTCATTCAGATTATGATTAAATAAATAATAGGGCTTGGATTTTTATGACTGCATATATTTTTCTCTTATTTTTTGACATATTTCGCTAAATAATTTTAAGGTATTTTTCATTGATTTCAGGGGTTTTAATGCGCTTTATCATGATTTTCAATAATTTTAAGGCATATTTCATGATTTTTATATTATAGACCATTATTTTGTATATTTCAGCAAAACGATGAAGTGATTTTTTTCTCCCCCATATTCTCTTCACTAGCTTCTTTTCCCACATCTGTCAATTTTTCTACAATATTAGAAATAATTGACAATTTTACTTACCCTTGGCATCCTTTTGTGATATTAGCAACAATTGGCAATTTCCTTTTTGTGCCTTTGGCATTATTTTTGGACAATGATTGGCAGTTTCTCGTAATTTCCTGAAGGAAGTATGTCCAGTCTATTTATAAAGGCATATTTTTAGGTATTTACAGTATATTTAAGTTTTGTTAGGGCATAAATGCATTTTTTATGTATCATATTCTGCCAGTTTTTATGTCATAAAAATCCTAGCCATAATATTAACATAAACATTAAAAATACTAATCACATACCAACGGCAACAGTCCGGAGAGACAACACACACTGATGAAGCGATTTTAGGAGAAGGATGATACTCTGATCACGTAGGCCATAACTTCACCGACCTTGATGAGAGTGGGTAACATCACAATTTGGCGACGAGGCTCAGCATGGTAAAACAAGGAACCAGTAGTCCTGACAAGTGGAGCCAGGTCTCATGTCAGAAAGTTCATGAATTCTGATGGTCTCTGTTCATATGGTTTCATATTAAAAGTTGTTTGCATATCCTCTTGAAAAGCACTGTATTGCATTATTATATTATGCTTAGGGGCAACCTATGACCTTCCTTGGTGGGGGGTGGGGGGACACTTTTCCTCAATTGATTTTTAAAATTTTTTCATAAAAATTCATTATTTTTGCAAAAACATTGAGACCAGAGATCCCCAGAGAATCTCTGGATTCCAAAAAGTGTCACGTCTGCATATTGGAAAAAACCCCTGCCATAAAAGAAAAATTGTTTCAATCTATGGATATATAATAACACTTCAGAATCCTAAAGTGTATTGACATGAAAACAGTAGTTTCTTTAATGATACCAAAGGTATATTTTGTGAGACACATTTAAAAAACTATGAGAAAATTAAAAAACAGTATAAAATCTGCCAAAAATTTTTTTTCTCTACTTTGCAATCTGGGTGGGGGAAGCTAATATTGTTACTAGTTGTTGTTGAGTTAGGAGGCTGCCTACTGCACAGTCCTACTTAGCTTAATTAAAGACATTGTTCTGAGGTTAGAGGAAATGCCTGTTCTCTTTAGCTTAATGGTAGAGCACTAGACAGTGTGAAGTTGGTGGTTCGATTCTCCACAGAGAGAGGAATGCAACTTTTCTTTTCAAAATTGCTCTTCGCTTAGTATCCCATGAATTGTACTTTGTACAATTAGTAGAGATTCATCGTTTCGTTATAAAAGCCTAGTTGAATCTAGGAAATAAAACTTTTCTTGTATTTTCTTTTATTTGAAGAACTGTTTGATATCTATAATGCTGTTCTTTCTGATTGAAGGTTTGTGTTTGTGACTCCAGCTGCTATGGCACCTCCTATAGATCTTCATGTTTCTCATCCTCATCCCTCTAAACTTTATTCGGAAAAGAGAAGAATCCAAGTATTAAACAGTGAACTGTCAGATCCTTGTTTATTCCTTCATCCGATAAGAAGAAACACAGTTACACAATTTCCAGAGCTCCGCCTCATAGAATATGATTGTGGTAAGGGGAAAAAAAATTCAATTTCAATAATGATGAAGATAAGATCCAAGATAATTATTTTGGAACTGAACAACTATATTGCAACAAATACACTCACATACTATTTCTATTGAATTTTTTTTTCAATGGTATAAGCATGCATATATATATATATATAATTTTTTTTTTGTAATTTATAAAGGTTTCATAAAGATTTTCATATCATATTTTTCTGTTAAAGTTGGTGATGATATGCTGAAGAAGCTTTGAAAAACCTTACTGGAATCTTGTTATACTTTGGTGCAAGGATATTTATTTTCTTTGGAATGACTGCCGTAAAAAATGACATTTAAAAAAAATTCTTGCTTAAAAATCCAATAATTATAACTGATTAAATTTTTCTCCCATATGAAATTAAAAAAATCCTTAAATTACAATGTAATAATATATACTCTATTTTGAGAACTTGTCGTACATGAATTTTAATAGAATATACAGGGTTCCCAGCAACCTGGAAAGTCAGGGAGAATCAGGGAAAGTCAGGGAATCGGAAAACGGTCAGGGAAAGTCAGGGAAAATATGAAATATTTGTCAAAATTCAGGGAAAATTCTAAATACTTGGGAAAACTCAGGGAAAATTTAAAGGGGAAAAAATCAGAGGATAAATCTACATTCAAATGGTTTACCTTCACTTTTTTCCATGGAAGATTATTTTTCAGATCCCCAGGGAGAGGGAAAAAATCCTTATCAGCATTTTCCTCCAGATCCCCTACTGAGAGATGTCTTATCAGTTGAAGTGTGGGATTTTACAATGCTGGCCAAGAAACAATCTGCCCTCTGAGTAAATAGATGAAGGGATCTAAAGTGGAGAGACCCTCCTTTCCATTGTTGAAAGCAAAGCCAATACCAGCTCTTAACTTCTTTTCTATTTCTTCTGAAAAAACATTTTATTTTCTTGTTTTTTTTTCCTGCCTGTGGGTAGAGAACCTTTAGGCCCATTTCTCACTGAGCGGACGTGGATCCAGATCCTAGATCCACATGCCCTTTCACACGAGCACTGAAGTTCTAAAAAATCTTTGTGCATAAAAACTTTTTTTTCCCGATTTTTGTAATTATTTTTCTCCTTCACCCCTGATTCAGTGCTCATAGGCAGCCTAGAGATATTCTTTGGTGGTTTAATCTAGAGCCCCATAAAATAATCTTAATAGTTTAATTGTAACATAAAGACACCTTTTCAGTTTGATCGTCACAATTAGTCAATGGAAGAATATATCTCAAAATATTTTCACACACAAAAGGTTTCGAGAAAAAAAATCTAAGATCTGTCTTTTTGGAAAATATGAAAAAAAATTCCAAAAACACATCCAATGATGTTCCAAAAAACAAAATCAGGAGATATCAAAGACTTTGCAAGTAGAAAAAGGGGGGAGGGGTGGAGACTTTCAAAATGTCTGTGCTTAGAAATATTCACATCACAATTCTGTGTTAAGCCCGGATTACACTATAAAAATTTCATAATTATTTTACAAATGCAACCAATAAGCTGATCGGTTGCATTTTCTCGAATGTAACCGATAAATTTATTGGTTGCTTTTTTTCAAGTTTTATAAAATAACTTTCATAAACCTTTTAGAGTGAAATCCCATCCTTAGATTAGTCACTTCTGAAATACAAAATTTCAATTTTTTTTTTTTTAAAGTTTATAGACTCAATATCATGTAAAGTATATATGTAGGTATTGGGGGGTGGACACTCCCCCCAAAACTATTCAAGTGCTTAGGGCTTTCAAACGTGTTAATCCAGCCCTGAGTGGATGCCGTACATGGATAATGTTGTTTAATAAAAGTATTTAGTTTTAAAAATAAAAAAATATTTTAAACAAATTTAAATATTTATATTTTTAAAATAATTTTAAAAATTTAAAAAGAAAGAATTAAAAATTTGTAATTAAATTTAAAAGTTATTAAAGTATTCAGTCAATTATATTCATAATGAATTACAGAACGTCTTATAATTTTGGTCCCGTCAATGTTCGTTGTTGGCAGGTTTTATTATATAAAATTGTAAAGTATGGACAAAAGGCAGTTAAAGTTGCTATATCTCCTTTATTTAAGGAAACGGAGGGATAGATGTATATATGTGGGTACATCCTATTGATGCACAGGGACCTTCATATGGTGTTTTTATATTTATGTCAAATAATTAAAAAAATTCCATGCAAAATCATCTCGAAAAAGTAGCCAAAGATGTGGACTAATTCGACCCGCGTCGTGTGAATAGCTCCAAATAACCTAATGTACGAAACTTGTATGTGCGGATGCGGAGCCCGCACGTAGGTTTTGACACATGCGGATGCCATCCGGACCCACATGAACACTTCAAAGGTGCGAGCGCATTCCACATTGTCTGAAATGCTCTGTATATAAGCATTGTTAAAACTTCTTCCAGACCTGCGTCCACATCCGCTCCGTGTGAAAGGGCCCTTAACCTTTATATGTTGAAGAATGATTTGAATTCAATTATCTCTGTGAAATTTCCAAGGAAACTAGTGTTGTGTGCAAGATCATATACACAGTTTGATTTTGTAAGGAGTGGTGTTGGTGGCAAAATATTAGCATCTGTCTGTAATGTGCTTTTCAATGGTATATTACCGTGAAATGCTATACAGTCGCCCCACCCCGTATTCACGGTTCCCGTATTTGTCGTTTTTTTCGTTCATTGGATTTTTTCCTGAGCAATCGTCATTTACATGTTTTAATTACAAAATGTGAGTTGTGCCTGTTTAGGATAGCTCATTTGTCTAGTGCTACTGATAATGCCCCGAAAATACAAAAAAAAAGAGTTTACAAAAAAAATTAGATATATTGACTATGATTGGCGAAAGTAAGTCAGTTGCTGCTTTGGCTCACCACCAGATGATTTTCATGATATAGATCCCTCTATGGTACGTTCTTCACATGTAGAAAAATTGGTAGAGGAAGTCTTGTCAACATACTCCAACATACTTGATGATATGAAGAAGAAATGGCAAACAGAAATTACAATGTTCTTTCAGAAAACATCACCAACAATCAATCGCTGCACCCCCGTTTACATTCCCTTATAATTTTGCGTTACCCTGCTCTTCTCGTGATGTTCAATAAACAGAAAATCTATGGTTTCAGTTATTTGCAATTTCCCATATTTTCCCCACCCTTAGAATGTAACCCCCCACAAATACAGGGGAGGGGGTCGACTATAATTTAGAGCATAGTTTCCTAACCTTTTTTGTCCCATCTCGCCTCCCTTCAGAAATTTTTTTCTCCCATCGCCTACAACGCAATCCAACCCATAGGATCCTATGTTATACCTGTAGCTTCTACCGCGCCCCGAAACATTCCATCACCCCCAAGGGGGCGTTAACGCCCACGTTGGGAATCACTGATTTAGTGATATTAGATGGTTTAGAATTATATATGCATGTGTCAGTGTACGCGCATTTGGTCAGGGAAATTTTTGAATTTGGTCAGGGAGAGTCAGGGAAAGTCAGGGAAATGATCAAGCAGATTTTGCTGGGAACCCTGATATAGATATGAATTGACATTGTAGTTACTGAAAACAGGAGACAATTTTTTCTTATTGTCTGTGTTTTTCAAATGAATTTAGGTATCATTTGAACTACTCTAGCATAATTTTCTGTGTTTTATCCACTTGTTAGATAATAAGATTTTTGTAAGATTATGTTAGGTTATTAAGATTATGATGCTAATTTCAAAACTTTATTTTTTAATGTTTAATTTGTAGAGTGTCATTGATTTTGACATTTAAAAGTACTGGTGCTGTTTTACCTAAAAAAAAAATATTGTGATAATTACAGCAATTATATATTACTTGATATGCTTTATTTCAGCCACCCTAAAATACCTCGGTTTCTAAAACTGCCTTGAAGTTGTTCTTACACTAAAAAATGTTTTTGATTCTTCCTCCAATCAGTCAACTGTCAGTGGGCGGAGTCAGCTGTTGTTCAAGGTTAGATAAGAAAAAGAGAGACTGTTTTTCTCCCCTTTCTTTCAGAACAGTAAAGAAATATATGCTCAGTATAAATAATACAAAAAGATTTTTTTCCAAAAAAAAATTATTTCCTCTTCCTGGAAAGCCACATACAGTGTTTTTGTATCATAATGAGGGAAATAAAAGCAATGGGCGGAGCAAATTTTCTTGTTTGAGGAATTTTCGAAAACAGGTGGCAATTCATGAAGGTTGCACAATTTTAAATTTGGCAGTTGTTATTATGTGGATGAGGAAAATTTTAAAAACTGCTTAATGGGTAAAATAAATGGTTCATGGTGGTCTCTACTTCTTAAGGTCATTTACCAAATATTTTTATTGACATTATTCTTGCATGAAAACCATAAGAGTCCTTCACATTTTAACTTGAGATAAACTCAAAAGTGTGTTGTGCAAGTTTGCACTATCTATTTTTTATTTTCATCAGTAGATGATGCACATCTGAGAACAATCTTGAATAAATATATACATTGTCATGTATTCTTTTTTTTCTGAAATACATTTTCAGTCGTCTTTTCTGGTATTTTATCTCAATGTCTTCACCCATTGAGTTTTAAAGGCAGCATCATATATTTTACTATCAAAACTCTCTGGAGATTATAATTATCTTTTGTTCCTTTATCTGTGTGGACTTTTGTTTTTCCGTGTGCAGTATGGCAATGTACTACATTCATTAATGGTGTATTAAGGCATTTTTTTTAGAATTTTCACTTTGTACTGCCATGCTTGCACACATACTGCTTAGAAGAAACACAGCCATCAGGTATGGCTAGTATTTTTAAAACAAGAAAATTATTTCAAAGTACTGTGTGCAATATAAAAAATTTAAAGGCTTAAAAATAACAATTTAAAAGTTTCCAAATTATATATATATATAAATGAATAAATATATATATTCCCCATATGTTTATATACAGTAAAACTTCGATTAACCGTCACCATCCTTACCAGGGCTGTGACGGATAACCGAGTAAACGGATAACAGAAATCTCTTAAAATCTCTTAATACATATGTACAGTAATGGTTCCACTGCGGGCTTGGAACGAAAACAAAATCCTTTAAAAGTGAATAATATGTACATACTGTGTTTAATTTCACACACAAACGATCAATATAAACTTCAATGCTAGGCCAGCTCAATAGTTGCGAGATTGAAAATATCGAATAGTGGATGTTGTATCACTTCCAAAATTCTTTGACAGTCATAACATAATCAGATGAAAGTAAGCCTTCAATAAAAGCTTTTCTATAATGTCGCTTCATATTTTCAATTATGCCCTGCTCCATAGTCTGGGTAAGTGGAGTTGTATTCGCTAGGAGAAAGAGGCATGTGTGCACAAGAAGGGTGTATCGGGTCATTGTTTATTAACGGCAGTTCTTCCGGAGGCAACTGCTTTTCGGCCATATGAGCTCTATTTTGAGACATGAAAAGGTGGAATCATTCTGGAAAAACTTCAGTCCATCCAAGCACTTTTTTTGGGCATAATAGTTCACAGGCAATGAATTCATATTTAAATTTTTGAAAGCTGTTTTTTTTGGGATTTACCAATTACAAGCAGGGGCAATCCATGACTGCCAGTTGTATTTGCACAGACCATAGCAGTGTTCCACTCTTTTTGGACCTTAAAACCTGGGGTTACTTTTTCCGTATTTTAAATTTTTTTTAGACGATGGTTAACAAAAACTGACAGTTGAACAAATGACAGTTATTTGATGTTTTACTGTATATATATTCCCAACTTCGAGGGGAGGCACAAATGCATCCAATTTCCCCCATTAAAAGTCTCACCACAGAGCAAGTCTACAACGATACAATTATTCAATCATTACACTTTACTCATGGTTAGGAAAATTGATGGTAACACTACACATATCAAGCATTAAACAGAAAATAACTTCACGTTAGGTTCACAACATGCGCACACACACATTCCAGCATGTGCCAATTTGTTAGATATTCTGTAGAGGAATGTCTACGAGTTGCATGTACAGTTAAGTAGTAGTAGCTTTTATACAAGATTGAAAAATGTGTGTATATACATGGTTCGTACGGTCCTTGAAAACCTTGAAAAGTCCTTGAAAAAAAAAAGTTCATTTTCAAGGCCTTGAAAGTCCTTGAAAATAAATAAGAGTCCTTGAAAATAAATAAGAGTCCTTGAAAAAGAATTTTTTTTTAAGAATTCTGTGAGAGTCCTTGAAAAATTTGTGTTTTCCGAAATAGTTTTCGCCACTTTTTTTTTTTTACTTCGTAAGTGACGTCCTTAAAAAAGTGCAAAGCACAGGGGAAAAGCCTTAGTAGCCAATAACCCTGGATAATTGGATTTAAAGCACGTTTTTCCCCATTATTATAAAGCCGGGGTTTCGTAGGAGAGGTTTTTTGTGCCGCGTGCAAAGTGAATCGCCCAGCGTGACACGCCGTCCACTCACCAATAATAAGAAAACAAGTTCGACTGTTTTCCTAGAGAGCGCAACAAGCCTCACACGGCAGTGTTTTACGTCGGGCGTGATTGGCCGACTGTTTCTGGAGGAGTCAAATGCGTTGTGCGCCACTCGTTTTACCGATCTTCTCTTCATTTTTGTTTTCTTTCACTTCCCTTCATCAAGCTCGATGCTTCCCTTCAAACCGGAGCATGCAGATGACAGAGTAGCTGATAGCAGGGCCGTGAGCTGATGCGCCACGGTAGGAATACACAAACGCGTAGTGTGATTATGTAAAACGTTTCTGTTGACGCGAAATGATACAGTTCGGTTTATGCGGTGCCAAAAACCTATGTTGGAATGTTTTTTCTCTTTTTATTCTCTGTGCACGTGGAACCGCTCGGCCCGACGCAATATGTAAATCGCTGGCGGCATGCTCACGCTCACGGGAGCTCGGCTTTGTACTGTAGGCTGGTTTTTTTCCGCGTCTATGTCGGGATTGTTTTTTTTTCTCCGAGATTGCCGGTTGTTATTTGTCGGCCGTTTTATTTATTTATTTCTTTTATGATCGTAAATGATCTTGTTTTTTTCCTTGCAACTTTTATGGAATAAAAGCTAGAGTTCAAAATGAACTTCCGATCGTTGTTTTTTTTCTTCAGCTCAGTCGGCACGCTCTGGCCCCCAACAACCAACCAATACCTATTTCTAGAGTACAAGTCCTTCTGCTCTAGAAGGTATTGCAACAACCCACTTCTAGGAAAACCCGGCTTTATGGTAGCATGTATCCTGTGATCGTATGTAGACGTATTTGGAGTCGTTGGAAGTCATTAAACTTTTGTACTAGGTATTTTTTTCTGGAGGATTTTCTGGATATCTTAATAAAAAAGTGTCATAATTTTTGCCGAAATAATTTCAGCCTTTCGGTCCGTAAGTGAGCGAAGCTTCCTCTGATTACTGTCAACTATAGGCGGCGATTGACTTGGAAGTCTGGGGGGGGGGGGACACGATGATGATGTCAATTCATATATGCATATATACATTAGATCAGTCAACTTCACATCCCCCCCCCGTATCTCCGCCCATGCTGTCTAAGGTTGTATGAGGTTCTTTAAAGAAAGAAAACAAAAAATGAGTAACAAGTGTGTGTACTTTTAATTACTTGTGTGGTTGAAAAATCCCTTCTATCAAGATTGGTTGCTGAGTGTGCCGGACAAAAATGTCGCCAAATGCAAGCTGTACTTCAATGGGTGAATCGGCGCTGAAATCTATTGAGCTTATATTACTGGAGGGAGTATGATGCAGGGCCATAACTAGGATATTTCTATTGTCTTGCCGCCCCCACCAATTCGGAATTCGATCATTTTATAACGGTGTTCACCTAAAAATTGCCACCCGGGGCAGTTGCCCCCCCCCCCTCCCGCGTTCTAGTACCGGCGCTGGTATGATGTCAGTGGTCTATATAATTACTTGGAAGATCACGTGACGCGTTGAATGTCGGCGCATCTCCGTTATTTTCTAATGGCATCCATAGTTGTTTAAAGGAGTTTAAAACAATAAATGAAAGAAATAATTTCAGTATCGATGATATGATTCCAAAATTAATGAAAGAGATAGTTCCAGAATTAATGAAAGAAAAAATTACAGAATTAATGAAAGGAAGAATTACAGAATTAATGAAAGAATTACAGAATTAATGAAAGAATTACAGAATTAATGAAAGAATTACAGAATTAATGAAAGAATTACAGAATTAATGAAAGAATTACAGAATTAATGAAATATAATTCCAAAATTAATAAAGCAATAATTCCAGAATTAATGAAATAATTTTAGAATCAATAAAAGAATTCAGCATTAGCAAAAGAAACAAATCCAGAATTGATGAAAGCAATTATTCCAAAAGTTATGAAAAATTATTCCAGAATTGTTGAAAGAAATTATTCCAGCATTAATGAAATAAATAAATTCAATATTAATGAAAGAAATAATTTAATCTTTTTCTATCTTTAGAAGAGGTCTTTAAAAGGAAATTAATTGCAGTATTTAGAGACTAAACAACGTTTCAATGAGGAAATTGACAGGCACGAACTGTGTTATTCAATGTGTCATATGTTTTGTATGATATATATGTGTATGTGGCCTCCTTTATTCATTACAGATGATGTGAAATAAAGTAGGTAGAAATGTAATCTCTGAAAGTTTTAATCAAAATTAAATATGCGCCTATTCATGTTAAAAATATGCTTTTGTAAAAAAAGTCCTTGAATTTTTAAGTTTTTCCTTGAAAAGTGCTTGAATAGTCCTTGAATTTTTTTTCGTTGGAAGAGTACGAACCATGATATATTACTTTTATTCTTCACTGGCTATAATACCCGGCACTGCCTGGGTTATCTCCAATTACTGGGAGGATTGAAGTGACAAACCATTATAAAGGCATAAACTATTATACATAATACTGGCAGCATTAAAGAACTGACAAACCATTGTAAAGTCATACGCATGTCTGAAACATATTGTTAGGGAACCAGAGTAAACAATCCTTAAGTCAATTGGAATAAACCATTGTTGATTGACTGTTTTTTGCCCATTTTGGGCATTTGCTCTGTTCTGACTAACTTTTAAAGTAGTCTATCGTTCGATCAGGGTCTTTTTTTGTATACATGTAAAATTTGTTGACGATTGGTCTAAAATTGTAGACTTTTATAGAGAGCATGCACACACAGAAAACGAATTATATATATGCACTCACACGGGGTGTTTCAAAAAGAATCACTTGATTCGAAATGTGTATATTACAAAAAATATTGAACGTAGACACCAAATTAAAGGTGCTCAATATGTCCACCTTGGGATGCATGGCATGTCTATACGGTAGTCAAATTTGTCCCAAACTTTTGAGTGCATGTTTGCATCCACTGCTTTCACGGCTGCTGTTATGTGCATCTTCAGTTCGGTTAATGTAGCTGGAAGGGGATGCACGTAAACATAGTTTTTTATAAATCCCCACAAGGAGAAATCACACACTGAAGTCTGGCGATCTTGGAGGCCAGTGATGTTTAACTGAATCATCAGGTCCCCTTGGGTCGACCCATTGTTTAGGAATGTGATTGTTCAAAAATTCTTGAATGCCCCAGCTCTAGTGTGGTGGAGCTTGGGCTCCTTTACTCATCTTTACAAAATGAAGTCATCCGAATTGGTTTCTAACTGTGGAAAAAGCCAATCTTGACAATCACTGAAACGGCAGCCGAAGGAAGAGTGTTAGCGCTACCTGTCGGCAACTGCATAAAACACTCGCTTTCCCTCTTCCTACCTATATATTATTTGATCAAAACAGATTAAAAGCTGAATAGTTGATTTTTTTTTAAATTGGATGATTCATTTTGAAACACCTTGTTTATAGATTAATTTCTCTGAGGAATATAGTACTATCATCATTATTTTTAGAGCAGAAAACAGTGATTACTGTGGAGAATCATGGGAAAATTATAATTTCTTGAGTTTGGCATTGGGGTTTTAAAATTTTCTTTGATCCATAGGTAAGCTACAAAATCTTGCCAGACTACTACATAATTTGAAGGCTGGAAGCCACAGGGTGCTCATCTTTACTCAAATGACGCGTATGCTGGATATACTGGAGCAGTTTTTATGTTATCACGGTCATACATATCTTCGATTAGATGGAACAACGAAAGTGGAACAAAGACAGGTTGGCCTCAATAACATTGTACAAATTGTAGTAAATCATAAAATATATGGTAGCACAAAATTTTGGGATTGGGAAAATAAAAAATCCGTCAGTGTGTTATAATTCAGAAGGCACCTTTATTATATTTTTTAGGCATTAATGGAACGATTTAATGCAGACAAAAAGATATTTTGCTTTATTTTGTCTACTCGTTCTGGTGGTATTGGTGTAAATCTGACTGGTGCAGATACTGTAATCTTCTATGATAGTGACTGGAATCCAACTATGGATGCTCAGGCACAAGACAGATGCCATAGAATTGGTCAGACAAGAGATGTTCATATATACAGGTATGTTTTGTGCATTTATTATGTTTTACTTCATCTAGCGTTTGATATAGTTATACAGTTAATAAAATGACTGAATTTTGAAGTATAAACAAATGAAAGAATTTTATTCGAATTTATTTTTCAGACTTATTAGTGAACGAACTGTGGAAGAAAACATTTTGAAAAAAGCAAATCAAAAACGTCTGTTAGGCAACCTGGCTATAGAGGGCGGTAATTTTACTACGGCATTTTTCAAGCGGGTGAGTCTTTTCATATTGATTTGTCTGTGGTAATTAATGAATGATGTAACCCACTAATATTGTTTGCAAGCAGGGTTTAAGACATAATACTTGATACATACACATAAAAAACACCAACTTGTTCTTTCCACAGAATTCTTCATGACTTGTGGAAACTTGTTATAGAATTAGTAGTGATAATTTTGGTCCAGTAGGAATAGTTGTAGTAGGCACTGAATGCTCTGACCTAGCTTTTAAAAATACACCTGCACTTATTCATATAAAATACAGTAATTATACTAGAAATTTTTCTTTTAATTTCAGAACACCCTTCATGAAATTTTCGGGCTAGATGGCCAAGAAGAATCTGTCAAGGTGGCAGTTAATTTTCTTAATGATGCATTGGTCGAAAATATGCAACAATCGCCTGATGCACCAATTGATACACCGGAACAATTTTCTGAAGCACAGCTTGAGCAGGTAAGCCTTTTTTCTTTTAACGAAGGTTTTTTTCATGGTATTTCTACTTCTGCTAATGAACAATTTAGTTGATGTAGATGTATGTACTAACACAGCAGCTTAGAACGGTGTAGCCCGGTTGATGAGATACTCACCTAAAGTACCATAGGATGTTTAGAGGTGTTGCGAGTTCGATACCCGGTTCGTCCTTGTCAGAAAACTTTTCTGACACGGGTACAACAAAAAAACGGCGACATGACCGCAGAAAAAATTGCTACCGCAGGGTGTCCCCCATCGAGGGGTTAGCGCACCAACCTCTCGATGATTATAAAAAATAAGCCTGCCATTTGGAATCGGTAATAAATTGTAGGCCCCGGTCTAATTAGCCCTCGTGTGCAGAAAATGACAGTGGTGCGACAAAAATGATCAAATGGTCAAACATAGCACTTTGTGACCTGTTTTTCACACAATTATGAAAATTGCCTTCATTCGAACGTGATTAATTTATTTCTGCCTCTAAATAACAACACACTTTCCAGGTCTATTCCTTTCTCAGAAAGCTTTTGAGTCATTTTTTAGTGAAGCTTTTGATCTTCAGCAATTTGAATGATCTGGACATTCTGGGCAATAATCTTCTCCATGTACGCATGTTACGGCTTGACAAAGAGCAAAAAAATCTGGTGCCAGAACGGGTGTTTTTTTACTCTCATACAGGGGTGGGAACTCTGCGCCAATTGCGCCGCACTGCGCCAAAACTAATATCTTGCGCCATCCTGCTCCAATAGCGTATTTTAGCATTTTTCTGCGCCAAATAGCGAATTTTGCTTCAGTATGCCCGGAATTTCGGAAAGGACGCCAAAAAATTTTTGTTCCTGCTAGCCACGAAACGTTTCTTTACGAGAAAGAGCATGTTTTATTCCACTATACTTAAACTATCGCCTTAGACTATCGGCCCCTGATCGGGCTTTCCATCGCGAAACCCCGCTATTGTCCGTGATCGTTTAACTGAAGATGGTTTGCAATGCCTTTCAGCTTTAAAGTGCAAATTCGAGTGTTTCCGTTTTAAAAAAAAAGTCGTCACTGGAAGCAGCAGAAATTACTGTAGTCGATTGTCATGTGTTAAATCTCGATGTATCGTGCAAAACATTTTTATTCCGGGAGTAAAAAGTGCATGTCCACCGAATTACGAATGTTAGTTTAGAAACTTTGCCGAATAACGAGCGTTAAATCGCCAATGTTGCCGAATAACGAGCGTTAAATCGCCAATATCGCCAAACAACGAAAGTTAAATCGGCAATATCGCCAAATAACGAGAGTTAAATAGCCAATCTCGCCAAATAACGAGTGTCAGATCGCCAATCTTGCCAGATAATGAGTGCTGAATCGCCAAACATCGAGTTGATTCTTCCGAAATTCTCTCCCATTTTGCAACAATTTCTTTCCAAGTATAAAAAAATTAAAAACTTATAAAAATTTTTTAGCTCATTTGAAGTGCCGCTGTTCAAGGCAGCAAATAGTGCCCTCAGTAAGCAAAAATCATCTTAAATAGACTGGTGCAAAACATTTTATGACAGCCGCTCTTTCAAACAAGGTGTCAAAAGCCTAAAACACCAAAAACAAAAATTAAGCTGACGAAAAGATGTTTGATAACAAAAGACAGTGCAGTTTTATTTTGAAAAGGGTTGAGGGTTAACAAAAATATTCTTGTTAATTTCACTGCTCCAATTTATAAATATCTGCTCCGAATCCCATATTTTGCTGCTCCAAAATTGCTCCAAATCCCGAATTTGCTGCTCCACAACTGCTCCAAATCCTGAATTTTGCTGCTCCAAAGCTGCTCCGAAATGGACTTAGTCACTTCCCCTGCTCATAACTTGAGGCCCCCTGTGAATATAATATTTAAATATATATCAAAATAAATTTTTTTTCATAGGCACTTGGGATGGCAGAAGAAGAACTTGACTTAGCTGCTGCTAAAACTGCTAAAGATGAGGCAGCAGCAGAGTTGGCAGAATTTGATGAGTCCATTCCTTTTGATAATGATAGTAGAGACAATGAAGAGAAGACTCCTGCAGAAGAAGAACTAGATCGGCTAATGGATCAGGTATTTTTTTGTGGCTTCTTTCATATATAGATCGTAAATATTCTTTAAAAATTGAATGCATGACTAACAGTATGATTAAGACTAATTTTAGAAAAAGCTTGATAACCCCCCTTCCCATTATTGTTGACTGTTTTATTTTTAAAAATTTGTTATATATGCATTTATTTTGAACTACTTTTGTATTCATTCATTCCTATTCATTTTAAATCATTTCAGTTGAAACCAATCGAGAGATATGCTGTGCGATTTTGTGAATCATTGCAAGAACCTGTATCCTTAGAACAGCTAAAACAGGCTGAGGTAATCCATCAATAAATCTGAATAATTTTAATTTCAACCTTATGTAGTGATTTGCAATTCATGATCATGAATCTGCAATAAAAAATGTCCTTATTAAACTACAAACTAATTATTTAAAATTTTTAACAGTTCAGAATTTTAAACCACAAATCAGAAATCATGACTAATTTTATTCATGAAAAACACACTATGGAAAAAGAAATGTTTGCAATCTATCATAAGCTTCAAGAGTAACATTTTGAATGACTGGGAGAGAGGTAGACAGTGAGTGTTAGTGCTATGACAACCACACAAACGACATGGCTGCTAGGTCTCCACACTAAGTTGTTAGAGCTCCAACCTCTCAGTTATGTAAGAAAATGAATCAAAAATCAGCTACATACTTTGTTCAAAAAGTTTAGACACTTATTTTATTACAAAAGAATCAAACTTAAGCTTTCTTGCAAACCGGACAAGCATGCCACCATCTAGCCTGGGTTCGAGTTCCAGTGTAGACCAGATAACTTTTCTTTCCGAGCTTACCTCACCCACAAAATATCTGTTTACTAGACATCTTGGGCTGAAAACAAAGCCGTCTAATATATTTTCAGTTTCGGGGGAGGGGGGGGGGTCGTCTTGATTTTTAGACTGGGGTCTACTAAAGACCCCTTAGCCAGAATTTTTTCCAGGCCTCTCTATAGTAAATTTATAGTGTAAAAAAATCTCCCAACAAATACCATTCACACACTTTTTCACCTATTATCAAACCTCTACCATACAACAAAATAATCAAAGTTTTGCTGGCCTGCAATACGTTAATATGAAATTTAATGTGCATTCACATATTTTTTCACTATTATTATTAACTTGTGTTTTGTGATGATAGTGTCAATAAATTAAAATGAAATTTGCTTTACTTATCCAGGAAGAAATTGAGGCAAAGAAAAAAGATTGGGAACTTGGTCGTTTGAAAGCACTACAAGAAGAGCATGAGAGGCGTTCAAAACAGGAAAATCTTCTAGCCAACGATGATCCTCTGCTTTGTTACTCAAGAGAGACAATGATGAATCAGGTTAGGTCCAATAATACAACTGCAAAAAAACGCTTGGCCAAGAAAAGTGGCCGTATTCATAGTAAGCCAAAACGTCGCAGCCTACGCCTTACCGAAAAAGAAAAGAAAGAAGTTTCATCTGATAATGAGTCTAATGACTCACAAACAAATATGAATTCCCATAACTTGTCCCGAAAATTCAATATTAGGAGGGTGATTAAAAGGACTAGTGAACTTGATTACAACAATGCAAATGGCCCCTCAAAAAAAAGTAGGCTGGAACTACACAATATTAATACTTCACAATCTAAATCTGTTTGCAATAAAATGGAGGTAAAATATGTGAATTCTCATAGTACTACAGATTGTAAACCATTTGCCAATCCTAATTTAGTGATTAGAACTAGAAGAGCTTCTGCCATAGAGGCAGAAGAAAGAAGCAGGAGCGATAGTGAATTTGAAACATATTTATCAAGTCATAAATCATTAGACTCTCGGTTAAATTCTTCTAGAAATTCCTTAGAAAATTCATTAGACTCTTCTGACATGATCATTAAACAAGAAAAATTGAGTGATGAAGAATTAACTGAGGAAATTCAATTGCAGTTAAACTGATTAAATGCGCATTACTTTTCCCTTTATGTAACTTATCTTTGTAAATATGTATATATATATGAATCGTGTATGATATAAAATCCTGTGATAGCTTAAGAGCTGGAAAGAGGTAAAAGGGAGAAAAGTTATTGTTAATTCTCTTGCATTTTCAAGTGTTGAATGAATAAGTGTCATACCAGATCAATGTGTACAAAATAAGTAATTGGAACCAATGGTTTCTTGTACATACTTACATGCTATGATTTATTTTGTATATTTGTGTAGTTCAGTCGCATTGATCCGTTAATGTTTGAAGTTTTATGGCATTGAACATAAATTAATTTCCATAGTGAACAAAACAAAAAAGAGAAAAAAGCATTGCTTGCAAATAAAATGAATTATGAATTAAGTTGTCTCATTTTTCTTGGTAGTTTCGTTTCATTGGTGTTTTGGTGTCAATCCGTGGAAATCAAAATTGCTCAGTTTAACAACTCTTGCTCAAAATGCGGTCATTTCTTTTGGTAGACTAGTGGCTATAACTATTTATTAAAAAAAAAAAACTTGAAAATTTAATTTTAGTCTTTTTAAGTAAACTTATTTTTTTCCCCCCTTTCCTTTTCTATTGGCACCAAAACCTCTCTGCATGAAGTGCCTCTGAAACCAATGTTACAATCTGCCAAGAGAAATGAGACGTATTTTCTTCTAGAGCAAGAGCTTTTAAGTATGTTAAAAATATTTTTTTTTACAAAAGATACTCTTTGGTATGAAAAAAATACACATTTGGAACCAAGAGGAGTTGCATTATACGCGGGTGGGTCGTTGAACATGAATATTGATCATTCATCTCTGTGAGAAACAAACATATTTCTAATCCGTAAGAGGGAATGACATTCTTAATGTTATGTGGTGGTACTTTTACATGTATGGATAATTCATATTGTACGGCCAATATCTATCCAAAGCATATTAGAAGCTAGACCCTCTCTTAGATATAGTATATATTTAATTTGGGAGGTTACTGCAGTGCACACTTGTATATACAAGTAGGACTGATTTTAAAAATTTACATTTATCTTGTTCATAATGGAAATACGTTTAATGGTTTATGGTCTCCACTGAATATTTAAATCGAGTTAGATTTTGCCCATCATGAATTTAAATTGATTTAAATTACTTGCTTTGTGCCTTGAAATACAACGGCCATCATTATTTTCCTCATATAACTATTTTAAAAATTTGCAAGATCTTTATAATTGACAGTATTACCCTGAAAATTTTCTTCATTCTTCTACTATGCAAGTTACTGTCAAGGTTCACGGGTTCAAATCTGGGTATAGAATATCAGAAGAAAGTTATTTACCTACTGAGCCTGGGGTGACCACGGATAGATGGTGCCTTCATTCCCCACCCAACCTCATAGGTTGGAAATTGCTGTATGGCGATGTATAACCAGAGTTGGTGTGCGGTAAAGTAGTAACTTTATATGGTTATAGAATTAAAACTACACTCATGGACATTTCATATAATATGCTGTTACAAACATCAGGTGGTGTACCTCTCTTGATAATACCCTCTTATTTCTATTTGAGGCAACGTGGAAAAGATTTCATGAATGGGGCTCAATTCTACAAAAGAGTGCATTTTTATCTGATAAAAGTCCTCAGTTTGTCAATCATCTACAAATAATATAGATATTTTTCCTTGATCTTTCTAGAGAAAGTTATCAGGGTCTGTTTAATCTACACTGCTCAAAACAATTAGGGGAGCAAGCAAAAAAGTGAAGAAAACCGTGCGAGACAGCCACTTATTGGCATACAATGGATAGTACAGGCGTATCAATGCGCAATACAGAAAAAAGACGTAAAAAAATTTGGAATTAAGCTTTAATTCTTTGAAAATATGGAAAAAACATGAAAAGATGATTTAGGGCAACAATTTGGTTACATGTAAACGATAACAAAAAGTACTGTTTAGACATGATGCATGAGTTTTAATAGGGCGTGTGGTCTCCTCGAACAGCTAAGACTGCTGCACACCTGTTTGCCATGGATGCGATGAGGTTATCGATCAGACTTTGGGGAATACTGTTCCACTCCTCAAGAAGTGCAATCTGCAAGTCTTTGACAGTAACAGGCAGCCTTGGTCGTGCAGCGATGTGTCGTGCACGACCAAGATGATGGATGGACCAAGCTGATGGATTCAGGTCAGGAGAGCACGCTGGCCATTCCATACGCTGTATTGTTTTAGCTTCAAGCATGTTCTCCACCAGACGAGCTCTATGCGGTCGGGCATTATCATCCTGGAAAACAAAGGAATCTCCAATGGCTCCAGCATAAGGGATGACATGAGGTCGCAGTATCTCGTCTGCATACCTTCGGGCCATCAAAGTGCCATTCCGAATGATATGCAGGTCCGTACGTCCGCCTATGCTGATTCCACCCCATACCATCCAACCAGCTCGTCTGTATTGTGACCTTTCACGAACGAATGCGGGGTTATTTCGAGTGCCCCTGTCCCTCCATATCAGAACACGTCGGGTGTCACACTCCAGACTGAATCGGGACTCGTCTGTAAACAGCACTTGGCTCCAATCATGTTGCTCCCAATCTCTATGTTCAGCAGCCCATCTTCTTCGGGCCGCACAGTGGCGTGGGGTCAACGGAATGCAGACCATTGGCCTACGTGCGTAGAGCCCTCCCTCATGAAGCCGATTACGTACTGTTTGGCTGGACACCCTTCGTCCTGTTGCCAAGAGCAACCATCTTTGCAGCTGCATAGCATTCTCTGTTCTGTTTCGACGGGCTGTTAACCGGTCATCAGTTGCTGTAGTGGCGCGTGGCCGACCTTCCCTGGTTGACGTCTAACATTTCCTGTTTCTTGGAATCTTTGTTAAAACCATGTGCTTCCCTAATTGTTTTGAGCAGTGTAGTTGGGAATGTTGGAGTCTAATGGCTGAAGCCAGAAATGGGATATTTGGAAAAATATATAGAAGTTTGTTGAAATCAAAATGGTACTAGTGGTGGTCTTGTCTGTAATTCTGGAATAAAATTCTTAAACATTTGACATTAGTGTTGACACTCACAGTTAATGTGAGTGTGGTATAATTTTGAAAAAATGTAGATCACAAAAACTCCCATTCACCACAATGTCACACCTTTTTATATCTCATGAAAAAAACGAGTGTTTTCAAGCAATTTGTGAAATAGTTGACAGTATACTAGTTGCACTAATACAAATGCCTTAACAGGCAAATTGGCTAACAAGGTGGCTGAAAAAGGATGCCCGTAAGAAATAGATTTCATATATATAACTAAATCACAGCAACCCAATATAAAAGAATATATCGTGAAAAAAAAAAGGGTTTTTTTTTTTTTTGAGATTATGGTTGTCTTATTCTAAGTATGGATAGCTCTTGATTTAATACTAATATGTTTATCGTACTACTGTTTAAACGTATCGATAATGTTAGAATTCATGACCCTGGGACGTAAATTTTCTTCTATTTATTAACAACCCTATTAGAGTAAAACTCCCGGGGATGCCACAATCTGGAAGTGTCTCTTACAAAACAATACTGGTGTTCCCTTGTTGAAGTTCTTGATTGACAGTGTATTAACAACTCGTGGTCCATCTTATCCTTCCCGTTGAAAATTTTAAACATTTTGATCTTACCTCTTCCCCTCCCTACACCTTGCATTCTTTTAATTTAAACATTAATTTATTTAAGAAATCATCTTTCTTCATAGCTCAAGCCGTGTGTGCCAACAAGATTTCGATACAATAGAAATTTACTGCACAGGTACATCTTGTCAGTGCGATTAATTCAAATTGATAGAATATTTCCCATCATTTACAATGTCCATGTCTTCCAAGGAGCTATATGTAAAGAAAAAAGTATATGGCATGTGATAATTCTGGTAACATTACAACTAAAATGGCACACTAATGACGCAAGAGTTTGTCTTCAGTGACTAGTGAATCAATTTTCAACAACTAAAATGGCACACTAATGACGCAAGAGTTTGTCTTCAGTGACTAGGAATTAATTTTCATATACCATTATGGAGGTATATTCAAGAATGCATTTTGCGATGCTTGCATTTTAATACTAATATAATACAACCAATATCATAGCTGCCAAGTCTGTAAGATTTTTTTAGGAGGCTTCCAAATTTTTATTTGTTTTTCCAGACTCCCAAAAAATTCATGGTTGAAATCTCCTGAATTTTGACCGTAATTTTAAAAAAAAAATCTACTTTGCTGAGAAAGAATTTTTCCCCAAAAAAGTCAGTTCCCTTTGTCTTTCCCCTAAAATCGGGCTGCATGCATAAAATAAACTGTCACCATTGTGTTAAATCTCAAAGAAATGTTTAATTTTAACAAGAAAAAACTAAATTCACCAAACAGCGTGTCAGTGTGGCCTCTCCACAGTGGATTTGACAAGATGACTTGCATTCTGAATAACCATATGAACCGTCTAACCCATTTGTTCAATGATGATATTTTTGGCTCAATGATGATTTTTTTGGTGCCATGATTAATGTTTGAGTGTAGTAATGACAGGTGATTGGCCATGGTTATAAATTAATGTCATTTTTTAAAGGGAAAAAATTCTTAAAATATAACTTCCATTGATTAAAATGTCTTTTATTTTTAAAATCCATTTTATATTTATCTGTAAGCGGTTTTTGTATGGAGTTTGGGTTCATACGTAAATCTTCCTAATTCTCATTCTCCAATGTTAGCAGCTATGCAATATAGGTATTGCATTTTTGCTTTAGCAAGGGTTTTCAACGTTTTAGTTCATGTCAAAACTTAACCATCCTTACGAGACTTTTCTGCTGAACCCAAACATGAATATTTCTCATATATAGAGAGCATCTATGAATCATTTTACAGCTTTTGATAATGCAGAAACCCTGAAACTTTCTTTAGGAACCCCAGGTAGTGATTTTTTAATTAGCCGAGGCAATTTTTAGTTGTAGGGAGTGTTTTGCCAAAAGTTTTCGGAAAGAATAAAAATTGTTACTTTTGAAATTGGAATTATATATACATATATATAAAAATACAATTTAAAAATTGTTCTGTGTGTCTTTTCCCCCCCCCCCCCCACCACCAGTGATTATTTGGGGGAAATTAAAAAGTTTTATGTAACTTCCAATAAGAAAAATGTTGAATATGGTCAATTTGCTATAAGTTAAACATCTGTTGGAGTCAGAATATTTTAGTGTTAACATTTTCCCTCAATTCGAAGATTTTTCCCTTTAAGTTGAAGTAAAAAAGTTTTAAACAAAGTTTTTAAATTTCTCTCGGAACAAGGGAAATTTAAAAAATAGCTTGTTTAGTACTGTTTCTTTAAGCAACGTTCTCTTAATTTCCGTGATTTTTTTTTTATTTTTTTTTTGTAATGTTCCTGCATTTTGCAATAGAATTTAGCCAAAGAATTCAGCATTTTGCAATACTTTTGCAGATTTATGTGTTGGTTTGCAAAAAACAATGACTTTCTCTGGAAAGAATGACAAAAGATAGGCAGTCACACAAAAATTACTGTTTTTTTACAGTAATTAAATCTTGACATTATTTAAAATTATGACAGAATATAAGCTTTACTTTTTTATACACTCTTTATAATTTGTTTGATATATATATTATGTTAAATGTGATAAATCGGTAAAGTATGCATAATTACCAATCACCTTTAAGTTTGAATTTTCCTACATTTATCATTTTTATCAATGGTTATACATAAGTATGATATATATGGAAGAAATAATAGGAAAATATCACTCAAATTTCAACCACTTATCAGTTTTTTCTGTAGGCTATGGGATGGGTACACTGCCTGTAATTTGCGAATAAAAATTAAATGAAAATAAGTTAGGATAAAACTTATAAATTGTTATCAGCTTAGTAATGTTAGCTTTCTTTTGTTAAACATGATCAACATCACTGATGGAGTTATTACCCTAGACCAGTGATCGGCAAACTCATTAGTCAACAGAGGCAAATATCAACAGCACAACGATTGAAACTTCTTTTGAGAGCCAAATTTTTGAAACTTAAACTATATAGGTAGGTACATTGTTATCAACTTAATTAAGCTCACCTTTGCTAAAAATGTCCTCGATCTGATTGAGGTACGTTTGCTGAGGTCGACCCCATCCCCACTCGTCTTTGTATACTTGTTTCGTCTATTGCCTTTTGTTCATCCTCTCTATATATCCAAACCATCTCAACATACCTTTTCAATCCTCGACACTACATCTTCTTTCACTCCACAACGCTCCCTAAAACTAACTTAATAAACTTTACTTATTACTTTTATTAAGTTATTATTTCACTTGTTGTCTTATGGATATCTGACTCCCTTCTCTGGAAAATGTGCGGAAAACGGGTTCACTGTAAGCTCATCCGACGAGATGTTAGCCGAAGGACGTCGTCAATGAAAGAAAGCCCAAGGCGTGCCCAAGCCAATCTTGTGGGGCAGAAGCCCCAGAAACATCGGCTGGTCTCCCCTGGTGAATTGCTTCAGCAGCGATGACCGATGTTGGATGCAGAGAGGTGGCCACAGGAGAGTCGTCATGAGAAGTGGAGGCCCAGGAGCGTCATCTTCAGAGGTGTCCATTCAATGTTGGATGGAGAGAGGAGGCCTCAGTAGAGTCATGAGAGGTGGTAAGGTGGTGATCCAGGAGCATCGTCTTTAGATGTGCGGCCCCTGGTGGATCGCTTCTAGCAGTGTTGACCGATGTTGGATGGAGAGAGGAGAGCCGTCATGAGTGGTGGTGGTTCAGGAACATAGTCTTCTATGATCTCTCTTCATTGATGCCATGCGATGTTTGAGAGGACACTCTTCTCTTTTGGATGAGTGTCCAACGACTGTTTTAAGGAATGAAGACTCACTTGGAGGGGAAGGGAGTGAGAACAAAATGGCCAAAATGTGTGTCTAAACATGATTTTTCAAAAACCTGGAATTTTTGTGTGCCCGCACTTGGTACTTTCTGGAAGAGCCACACTCAAGGGGCCAAAGAGCTGCATGTGGCTCGTGAGCCGTGGTTTGCCGACCACTGCCCTAGACCTTAGTTTCCTAACCTTTTTGGTCCCATCACCCCCTTCAGAAATTTTTTCTCCCATCATCCCCCAACGAAATCTAACCCATATTATCCTATGTTAAATCCGTAGCTTATACCGCCCCCGGAACTTTTCATCGTTCCCTGGGGGCATTAATGCCCACTTTGGGAATCATTGCCCTAAACTGAAGTTTGAGCAAAATTTTCGTTATTGGTAAATTTAAGTTATTGACTATCATATTTATCAATATGAGCTAGCGATTTATATTATACATAATCACCGCTAAATTTGATGAATTTGTAAAATTTACCAAAATGGTTGGTAATTATGCATAAAAAATAATAACCAGAGCTATCACATTTACTGTATTATATACAAGCTTCATAAATTGGGTTAAGTTTTCTGTCTTTGCATATTTTTTTTATTTTTTTTTGCAAATTTCGTTATTTTTATGGAATAAAGCATATTTTCATTAAAAAAAAATTTTTTTTCCTCGCTATTCGAATTTTACTTCAGACTGGTTTTTGTGGTTCCTGTCTCTCACGAGAGCTCCTAGGGCTAGGATTTTTATGCATTAAAAATGGAACATTGTTTCTGATTGGTAAAAAATCCTTAAATTCAGGATTTTCAACCAATCAGCAATGACATTAAATTTTTGGAGCATAAAAATGCTAGCCCTTCAAGGACACTGGTATGTGGCTGTAAATAGATTAATCATCTGAATCGGTGTCGGTCATGGTAACTTGTGGGAAAAATTGTCTAAAATTGGTAAATGGGTAATTTTTTAGCATTTGTGGGAAATTTTGAGTTTTTATCAAATAAAAATAATTATTTTAATTTTGTGTGATGCTTTTCTAAAGCTAAATACTTTACTTATTATTGTTATTTTCACCTATTGATGGCAGCACATTAATTCTGAATTTGTAGGGAAAAACTTAATCGAAAGGGAAATTTTGGCTGAATGAAATTATAGTAAAATGAAGAATTTTTGTTGATACATTAATTAATGGTTCAAAACAGTTTAGACTGCATCCACACTTTTAATTGTCATATTATTTTGTTAAAAATATTGTTATTTGAGATAAGAATGAAACAAGTTTTATAGGGCTTATTCCATCTTTTAAGAGTATAAAATGCATTTTTTATAGAGCATATTTTAGAAGTTTTTAGAGCATTAAAATCCTAGCACTAATCATAAATGTGTCCTTTTCCCTAATACATTATGAATTTATAATTCTTTATAATTTGTTTCTTTTATACAAGTATCATAATTTATATGCATTCATTTCCATAATACAATGTGTACGTCTATTTTATTTCTAAATATTTTCAATAATGAAATACGATTAAATAACTTATCTTTTTGATTTTTTTTTATCCCCTATAGTTTGGCATGTTTTACTAATACAAAATTAACAATTCTTAAATAGCGAAGTTATTTTATCGTCTTTTTCTTTTTTCCACTCTTGAAATTTCTGATAAGGGTCTGCACTGGAATACTGAAATCCAACTCGAGTACCCTCAACTTGAATGAGTCGAGTTGCTCGTTCTCTCTTGCATGGCGCTACTAAAAAATGTCAGAGCCCAAGAAAATGAGTTAAATAATGTAGTGTTTAGTTCATCTCCTTATCTTCCTTTACATTATGAATCAAGGTAGGGGGACTTCACAGGCCCTTCTACAGTAAATTTATAGCATGAAAAAACAAAACAAAAAATTATCATAATTGTCCTGGGAGTTTTGTCAGCTCGCACCCTTGGAGGGGTGGCTGGTTACATCCATACAATTGAAAATAACATAGATTATTCGTTACGGTGAACTGGAATCAGATTCCTTTGTGTGTGTGTGTGTATGCATTCTACAGAATTAGAAAAGAGACCAAGAATTAATAAATGAGCCAATTACTTGTGAGTCATGAGTAATTGTTAATCTGTAAGATAAGTCAAATTCACACACACATATTGTTAATATCTATTTTTTAGTGAGTTCTGTAAGTAGTGGTAAGTTCTAGGAGAAGAGGAGCTGTATTTCGAGAGCAGACCATGTTGTTACTGTATTGAGACGAAAAAAAATGACTATCTTTGAGGTGGAAATGGAGTTCTCACTATACATCCTCCCATGTACACGTGTGTGTGACACCTATATCTATATTATTACATGCATTCCAATCGAAGTGAAATTATGGGGGTGGGGAGGCTGCATCAGGGAGCATTTCTTATAAAAATACCACAAATCTGATGCTTGGTCATTCCATCATACAAACTAGACCGACAAAAACGCAAAGAAATACTATGGAGTCATGGCTACACACACAAATGTTCATTTCGACTAGCATGCCAGTCACCAAAAGACTTGGTCATGTTGGACATTTTGTTGCCAATACGCCAATATCCTCGTATAAGGATCTCTATAAAAGTATACACATTGATCTGCTGGATACGGTGTCTCATCAGTTGCCAGACTTTAGTATCCCTGTGTGAGGAGGTCTAAGTCGAACTAATGATAACTCAAAAGTTTTTTGTTGGCCACTGCACATTTAACTTATCAAAATTTGAGTGATAAAATTTGTGCCTCACTGTTATGCTTAAAAAAAGTTTGAATGAAATGAAAATTTTGGGAGATATATCAGTGATAGTTGGAGCCCGGATTATATGCACTAAAAAAGTGGCGAAATATGCTCTCAAAATATGCACTTAAAATGCCAAAATATGCACTTAAAAAGTTACCATGCAAAAAAAAAGAAATATGCTTTTAAAATGAATATTTCTATTTTCTAGTGCATATTCATTTACAAAAAATATACTTGCATATGCAAAAACTTCCTACATATTTTTTACTTAGGCATTTTTAATTTCTAGTTTGTTGTAGCTGCTCAGCAATGAAATACCAGTAACAAAAGAATTTCGACACTATTTCTGAAAAAATTGAATGCTTTTGACATATTTCTAGAAATAACCTTAAAAATAGAACACTTGATGTTTGGAAAATACGAACATCTCTATAAAGTCACTAAATTCCACCTGCGGCAGAAAAAGCTGGTGTTATAAAAATACATTAAACCTTCCCTCTCTTAACGGACACCTCTGAGATGCGGTCACCCTTCTTTTATGGCCAAATATTTTCCCCTTGTATATTAGAAGTATGTATTTCATATCCCTGCTCAACAGTCACCCCTCTTTTACGAACAAATTTTTTTGGTTTTCCAGTGACTGCAAAAGAGAGGTTTTACTGTATTATTAGCAATATTTATTTGAAAAATTATAAAAATGTGATTACACTTGAATAAACTTTTTAAAATATGCAGTTATTCTGAAAATTCTTTTATTTTATGCATTTATATGCATTAATGTTAAAAAAAAAAGGCCAAAATATGCAAATGCATATGATCCAGGCTCTGGTGATAATTATTTTATTTTAGCAAAAATCAAATTTAACAGTAAAAACATTTTCATGACTTTTAGGAGGGCCAAAAATCTATATCATTGATGTTTCAGCTGATTTTCGTTCCCTTATATTTTCACTTCATAAATTTCTTTTAATCTAATTGAGAATTGCAAATTTTACTAATTTTTTGACTGAAGATTATATAAAGTCCATTCACACACATCAGTCACAGCCTATCTCAACTGAAAAAGATCCATCTCTCATCAGTTTGAAGAAAAATTTTATTTTTCCCCTCTACTAGCCTCTTTATTCGCACTCGTCAGGTGCAGTTCGTAAACCGATCTTAATGTTTCTGACACGAGATAGACCTGTGTGTGATTCAATTCAGTTTCTGATGCATTTGGAACATATTAATATTGGATTCTGATTGAAGTATTTTTTGCCATTGCATTATTCATCTTGGCCTAGCTTAATGCTGTCTTATGAAAGTAGATTTTAATGGATGCTTTTTTTTGGAACTTTTCTTTTATGCTTCTGCTGCTCTGAAATTTCTTTTGAGTCATTCTTGGTTATTGCATCATTAGAGGGTTATATTTGTCCCTTGCATTTGTTTGAGTGGGACTCAGTTAATTGACAGTATATGCTTTATGTTGTTTATATATGTATATATACAGTCAAACTTCGTTAATGAGTCACTCTTGGGAGAGCAAAAATATGACTTAGTAAGCGGAGTGACTTGTTAAACGGAGTAAGCCATAGCTGTACCAATTCCTGCCTGAGGACAATTGGGACTTCCAAAAAGTGACCCGGTAAGCGGAGTGACGCACACTAACCAGGTTTGACTGTATATACTAGTTACAATTCTCAGTGCTGCCTGGATTTTTTTCAATTACTGGGAGGATTGAAATTGTGACAACCATTACAAAGGAATAAATTATTATACATATTACGGGTAGCATTAAAGAAATCACAGACCATTGCAAAGGCATATGAATGTCTGAAACGAATTGCTAGGGAACCATGGAAACCAAAATAAACATTCCAAAAGTTATTGTTGAAGCTCGGAAACCATTGTTGCCTGACAGTTTTTAGCCCATTTGGGATGTTTGCCTAGCTCTGACGAACTTTTAAAGTAGCCTATCGTTGAAGTCGGGTCCCGTTTGGTATACAGTCAAATTCCGTTTTATCAAACTTCAAGAAGACTGGAGAAATCACTTCGTTATGAAGGAATTCCAAGTTTTACCATTGTTTCTATGTAAACTTATCTGGAGGATTAGAAAAGTTTTCGTTAAAGCAAGATTTTTGCTATAATGGTATTCGTTAAAATGGGATTTGACTGTGTGTGTACAATTTGGCGACGACAGAACAAAAATTTTAGATCTTTATAGGGAACATACAAGTAGAAAATCAATTTTATATAGATAGATATATGCATAAACAATTTCTCATCGTCATTGAATATTTGGTTCTGGTACAGAAAGTTCTATTCAAAGGTAAAACAAAAGTAAATTAACTTTAAATCATGGACTAGGGTTGAATACAGTATATAGGTTACTAATTCAAGTATAGGTTAGGTAATAGGTTACTACACTAATTCAGTGTTATAAAGCAGGGATTTTCAACTTTACATATTTGCCAAAACCTTTGAAAATTTTGAATATTTTATAGCATCTCCCAATTTTGAAACACTTTGGTATACTGAGAGTTGCAGTGATAAACTGGTTGACTCTTTGTTGTTGTGTGGGGTATTGTTTTCTACAGGCAGGCCCAGTAATAGTTGACCAAAGTTGGTCTTCTGTGGTTTTTCCATTTTGAGGTGTGAATGGGAGCCAGTCTTCCCCTTCAAAAAGTCTCTCCATAGCGAACATGCAGATTCATAGCACATTAATTATGAAAATTCAAGCACCTGCCAAATCACTTTTAATTTTGAAGATAAATGGAAGAATTTCAAGCTGAACACATAACATGCAAATCAATGACACTAGTAAATATAGTTAGGGATAGAAAACGTGTACATACATAAAACAATTCTGGACTGTTGTCCTCTAAATTAGGGTGCAGGTGAAAAAACATTGCTCAAGTCATTTCCTCTCCCCCCCCCACCCCACAGCTAGTCATATACTGTATAAATTAAAAAAAAACTGTTTTTCTGGACAAAATGTCCAATTTATTAAATTCCAACAAATGGAATGTTTACATGTTCATTGTCAATTTTCTATAATTGAGGACAACTATCTTACCAAGTCCATGGAGTTGACTTTTTTAGATTCATTCTCTAGTGACAGCAGTCTTGTCTTTATTGGTTTAAATACAAATTATTCACATCAAATTATACAATATCAATATAATCTATTATCAAATTATACACAAATTTCTGATCCCATTAAAAACGACTTTGATTTTTTGAAAGAGGAAAAAATACTGAGTGGAACCACGTATTGGCAAAGAAAAAACTTAAAATTTTGAATGGCAAATTTTCTTACCAATTAGCGTTAATGGGTTGAAGGCAAAGAGTTTTTATTCAAAATAATATTATTTTGATCACTTGAGTATGCGTTGTTTCTCCTCCTGTGCATTGAGGAAAAAATATATATTTACAGCACAATGTAATATGAATTGTGTAATCCTATCCCTTTTGAACACTATCACATCACATGAAAGCTGTTAAAATTGTAAAGCCATAAAAATTAACAGATAAATACTGTATTGAAAATATTATTTTCCTTTCCTTGTGACTATCTAGCTGTTTATATATTTTGCTGAAAGAAAATTTGTGCTATAGCACAATTTCCCAACAAGGGTTTTGTTATGGTATTAAACCCCCCCCCCCAATTTTTTGAAGCGCAAGTTGGAAAAAGTGGAACCTAAAACACATGGCTTCATCTCATGGTTGAATTTTTAACTGCAGTTCTAATAATATACCTGGAATATCCTAATGAGCAGTATAAAGAGGGTCTGTTGCGTGGATTTACAATTCATGAAAAAATTTAGGCTCCATCCTAATTTTTTGGGAGTTAAGAATTTTTTTTTTCATAACAAATTAATATACTTATATTTCAACTTTTTCAGGGATTGATGACCCCATTTCCAAGTTGAGAGACATGCTAATATAAATTTAAAAAAAAACCTTGTGCTGCCCTCAGACTTTTTTCAATGATAATCATGCATCAAAAATTTAGTCCCCAATCTTAATTTTTAAGTCACCATGGCGATCTGAGGCCTGGGAGTTGTTAAGTCCTGGTCTATTGTAGAAAAAATAAAGTTGCAAATGACCCTTTTCGAAATACAAATTGGTTGTAAAACATAGAACTAGAGCAGGAGGCTTCTTTGTGCCAATAAGATGAAGTCCATGGACCCCCTATGTCAATCCAATTAATTTTAACAAAAGCTGATTGTACCCTCTTTTTTTCCTCCAACCAGGTAGTTGATCTGACAGGTTGGGGGAGTCAGAAAACATGTTCTTAGTAGAAGTATAATTCATGAAGCTTTTGCAATTGTGGCTTATTGTCAAAGTAAGAGGGTTGTTATGAGCATAAGATTTTTTTTTGTTGGCATTGGGGGACACGTGACAACTTTATTATGTGTGTGTATGTTTTTTCTTGATACAAATCAATAATTTTAGACAGATCGTCGCCAAATTTTGCATACATACCAAATAGGACCCGACTTCTCATACGAGTTGGTTCTCTTGCGAGTTGAGTGGTGTCACTGTCCTGGATGCGACTGGGGGTCACCGATTTGGTAGTTCTCGTTGGCGGGTGGCTTGGGTTTTCTGAACATTGTTCAGCTGTGGTCGGGGGATTGAATGGAATGCTTGGTCTCATTTTCGGGGGGGGGGGGGCTCTTCCCATTCTTCCACTTTTTCGAGGTTTATTTCGTCCTGGACAGGAGTGTGCTGTGGGGTTTTGGAGACCATGCCTGTGGAGGGACATTGACTTGGTTGAGGAGGGGGGGGGCAGACACACGTCCTTGTTGGCGCACGGGGGCTTGAGTTGTAAGGAGAGACTTCATTTTTTAATATGTTTGCATTAGATGAACGCAGGTGTCAAGGAGATATGATTGAGTGTTCAAAATTTTCAGCGGGATGGATATGATGGACCAGGAATTATTAGTACACCGCCAATCGACTGCTTTTACAAGGGGACACCAGTATCGATTGGTGAGGGAATTTTTCTCTAATAGGGTTGTTAATAAATGGAATAGCTAACCCCCGGAGGTAGTGAATTGTAACACAATTGACACGTTTAAAAAGAAATACGATAAACATGTTGGGGTAAATCGAGAAGCTATCCATACTTAGAATAAGACAACTATAAGTATTCTTCATGGGCATTGTATAATAGTTGTATTTTATCATGTGTATATATTGTTTATAATTTCTGTGATGGTGTTTTTAATTGGGTTGCTGTATTTATTAATTATATGACATCCATATTTTTATGGGCATCTTTTTCTCAGCCACCTCGTTGAGCATTTTGCCTGTTGTGGTGGTGTATTTGTATAAGATATCTTGTAATTACCAAAATACAAATCATCAAGATGTCTTGTAAATTCTGCTGCAAAGGTTGAGAACCCCTGGACCTGAGGCATGATTTCAGTTGAGTGTTTACCACTATCTGTTTTCAAGAACAGTAATGCTTGTTAAGTATCAGCTTTTTTTTGTGGGGGGTATGTTTTGCTCTTGCAAATGGCTGGAGCAATCCTTTTCAATGAGAATCCTGCTTACTAACATTCCAGAACAATGGAAAACCACTGAAAACTAGCCTTGATTTGATTACTGCTTTAAGCAAAAGGATCAGAAAATAATTATAGATTTGATTTTAAATTACCTGAGATTAACCAGATTTATTTACTGTCAGAGTAGCTTTGTGAAAATTTCTATTGTTTCAATATAGTGAAACCTTGCTACAATGATAAATTGATCTACAACAGTATTTCTTCTCATCCGCAGACTATCTGTATATCAAGGTTTCATAGTATTAAAATTGCAAAAAAAATTACTTTCGTATTCAAACTGGTAGTTTCTCCATGCATAGCTGTTCTTAATTGCTTGTCTTAATGAAAACACACACACAAAAATGTGGTTGATTTTTTTTATGGCTAAGGGAACCTTTTGTGCCATGATTTTGAATGTAGACTATCACAATGGAATATTTCTACATGTTTAAGAAGTTAATGTTTTAAGTATTATTGATTAATTTTAGTTTAAAATTGTGTATTGTGTGATTTGAGAAATTTATTTATCATCTATCTTGAATGTTTGTTTCTCTGTGTAAGTAATAGTTTTTCCTTTTTCTGTTGTAGGTTTTCATTTCTATGAATGGTCTTGAAGAGATGCCTGTAAGTTTTGGTTTCCTGTTTCCTTTATTTTTATGTATCAAATGAAGTTATTAGACCTAGATATTGAGGTGAGTCAGAGGTACATGCACATCCAGTAATGTGGCTATAAGCATAAAGACTCTTCGCATACCCCCCCCCCTTCCCCCAATGTAACCGCACGTGCCTGTGGTAAACTTTTTCTCCTGCTTGCTTTGCACATGGCCAGACCAAAAAGTGAAGGATTTAAAAAAGGGGGGGGCATTTTTTAATTTGTTTGCTGGACCGGATGGTCACACAAACCAGAGCTTGTTTATCCTCTGATCTATATTATATTTAAAATGTTAATTTGATATATCTGTGCAAATAAATTATGTGAAATTCAGCTTGCAAATTTGCTAGTGATTGCATCAATATTTATATTAGAACCATCCATGAATGATTATATCATAGTTGTTAGCCTTGTTTTCTTAATAGGAAATCAAGCCTGTTGAGGTAGTAATAAAAATATAGCAGCCCACAACAAATGAAAAACTAGATGAAATGGTGGAATTTTTTAAATAAAACACAGTAAAGCCATCCAGATATTTCAAAGTGCTTCTGGAAATCGGTCTTGCGTCAAATAAGCAAAAATTTTAATTGTACAAGTTCAATATGAATGGTGAAAATAATGTATCTCTAATAAGAATGGTTTTTAACTTCTGCATTTAATATTTAACAAGGTAGGGGGTACCTAAACACATCAAAACACATTTGATTCAGAAGCGTTATTTACAAAATCTTAGATTAATATTGCCGAAACAAGACGCCTAAAGAAGTGAGATGTCACTGCATTGCTGATTAAAGTGATTAGAAAAAAATGTATCACAATTAATTTATTCTAATTAGTTTTTCTAAAAGAATGTGTTATAGTAGGCTTATTCCAAATCATTTATCTATTTTTGTTTCAGATGTGGGCTCCCCCTACACCACCCCAGGATGACAATGATCTATACATAGACTATAACATGGGCTTATTATATGAACAGACTCCAATGCCAGAATCTCATTTGCCACCAGTGACAGTTAAAAAAGAAGTGAAAAGAATTAAGTTAGACCCAGCAGTTCCCGGCACTTCCTGTAAGTTATTGTAGAATTTAAGTTATGAATTTAATTCATATATCCATGCATGCATGATTACTAAATTGTCTGCATAAGTTTCATATGTCTGTGTCAATGAGATGAAAATTGTCAAAAAAAAATACCATTTTACTTAACCCTTGAACTGCAGATGAAATCTTATACAATCTGCTCCCCTAATGCCACCCTTTTTTTATCACAAGTAGTATAGATATATAAATATGCCCGTCTTAGTTAACACACAGACTCCTGTGGCAGTTAAGGGGTTAATCATGATTGTATGCTTTAAATAGTGGGGTTTTTTCACCCAAAAAATTCCCAATCCCTGTATGAGTTTTTGGAAAAGACAAAAGAACACAATTTCTTTTATAAGAAAAAATATTGAGCATGATTAATGTTTATGACAATTTGATGCATAAAACTAATGAATATCAACATGAGCATCCTTTCACGTGCTTAAATGTAGCTCAAGCTAAAGAGGGTGCTCAAATTGAAACATGATAGCTTTATGTAACACAAACAACTGTCTTAAACATTAATTATGCACTGTTTGTGTTGCATTTTATGTATTATGGCGAGTTTTTCATTGTATAGAATTTTGAACTTTTTTTATTAAATTTATCAGAAAATTTTAGGCCATAGTTTTCCAAACTTTTTGTTCTATCATCCCCTTCTTCTGCAATTTTTTTCCCTCATTGCCCCCCTCCTAACTCAAGCTATACCTGTAGCTTCTATCGCCCCTGGAACAGTGTGCCCAGCAAGGGGTATACTGTTTTAGGCCATGATAGTACTTTAGTGCAAACTGCACCTTTTCTATCAATTGGTTGATTTATTATTAATTTTTAACATGTGTGCAGGAGTTCTTGCCCCCTACTTCTAATTTGGAAAATTGTAATAACAGTATGACACACATTTCACGTGTCTGAGTCCAAGGCTTTAAAATACTATTTTATTTTAGCTCAACTTTTTCTACACTCTTATTGAGCTGTTGGACTAAAAATCACAGAAAAAGTTGAAAATTTTCTTATGATGTGTTACTTTTGGAGTTTTGATCCCTTTTTGCAGAGCTATTTCTTTGTCCCATTTACCTCAAATTATCAAGAATCTACCGTACATTTGATGTTTTGATTAGCTTCTTGTGATTTCAAAAGTTTTGTGTTTTTTTCCTCACGAAATTCAGAAGTTTCTTCACTAGTAGTGCTGTTCTGAATATCAAGCTTTTTCAGAAGTTGGTACTCAAAATGACTAAAAATAAAAGTTTTCAGTTATTAAAAACGAACTACTAAAGTCACAAATGTTAAAATTTTTAGGATTTCACATATAGGTTATTATGTTGGCTAGGTAAAAGGGAGGGAGTGGATAGCCAATAGAAATTTGTTTCTCTGGTGTATAGAAATATGAGGTTGATTATTTTACCTATTTTAAACAACATTTGCATAACTTTTTTTTGCTTGAAAAATTATTATCATGCAAGATGAATAAAAATTTGAAATGTGTTTTTTTTGGTAATCTTATTTTCAGTGCCAATCGTTACAACACGCAAACAGAAAGTTCGCAAAGATGACATCACTATACCACGATCATTATTTGATCGTCCGACAGCAGCTATTCTTAAGATGAGACGAGAGGCTAAACTCCAGAGAGTTAGGGGGCTGATTGGTGGAGTTGGTCTTCATAAAACTCTTCCAAGTCTAGGTTTAAAACAAGCTGCAACCTCTGCAGGTATTGTTGTCAACAAACCAGCTTTTGAGTCTCAACAAGACAATCCAGAATGGCTTGTTCATGAAGATTGGGCATTGCTACAGGTAGCTAATATTTTATGTCTCATCCTTTCTTCAATGGTGTTGGTGTAGGTATAAATATTCAAATAGAATGAATCTTCAACTTTCAAGAGATTGAGAATCTTTAAACCATTTCCTTGATATGTGGAGTTTCAGTATAAAATGTGGGCAGAAACAATTTTTTAAAAAATATTTCTTCCTTTTTCTTTGTGATTTTCTCAATCTTATTGTATAAATGTGTTGTCTGCCCTTCATGCAGACTTTTCCTAGTGTGCGAAAAAATTATATATTTTAGAAATAAATGCAAATGTTGCATAAATCACTAAACACACATTCCTGTACTTTTTTCCCACATATATGAATAAATTTATGAGCGCAAAATACTCTGAGCACTTGTAAAATCTGCCAATTACTCAGATTATGACCAAAGATTGTTAGAATCATAAGCACAATCATTTTTATTGTACTTATTGCTTGTTTTGATTGTTCCAAGAGTTTTTTATGATTCAATTTGGCCATTATTTCTTTTTTTTTTTTCCCTTGAATATGCACTGAGATTGCAATTATATCCAGTTAATTGATCTGAAACTTCACTTTAAAACTCTTAGGTTCTAATTTTTAACAATTTTTTTAGCTTTTTCAAATTCTGGTAAAATTATTATTTCTGGAAGTTTGTACAAATAAATGCTTTTGATTTATTCTGGAACTCCTTGAATTTTATTTTAATTTCAAAGATATCAAATACAGTAATACTTCTACTTTGGTCAAACCTCATTTGTATTGTCTTATCCTAAAAGTAATTTTATTTTTAATTAGATGCACTTTGAGCAAATCTTTTCAATTCTTTGAATGGAAATTTTTTCCCCCAAGCCACATCAAGAAGATACATAGATAAGAAAGAGTAAAGAAAATGCACTCTTTTACCTCTTCCTGCTGGTGAGAGAGGGGTATTATCAGTGAAAATAATTTTCTCAACTTATATCATTGTATTTGGTGCTACACAAATTTTTCTTTGACTAGTTTTGGAATTTTTTTCTGCTGCACTGATCATATTACCATTATTTGGTTTATTTCCCAATGTCCTATTTTTCAGGTAAATGAATCAGCTATATTTAATTTGTATAGTTATAGAAAAATATTTTTTCAACGTATTTTACAGGTTATACAGGATTTACAAGGCTTGCCGTTAACTTTAACTGTAGTTCAGCCAGGTCACATACCGAATTGGGATCTTTGCGCTGATGTTGTAAATACAGTAAGTCGTGTCTATAGATCAGCAAAGCAATGCAGAAACCGATATGAGAGTGTTATTGTTCCTAGAGAAGAAGGAAAAATCCTATATGACACAAATCCAAAAAAACAGAAGAAAACTAAAGGAATTTATAAGGTAATTGATATGTTGGTTTCCATCTCTAACAGAAGCATTATCATTTTGGTTACTTTGTGATAAATGCTGAATTTTATGCATTAATTTATTTTGTTTATAGACAAAGAACAACAGACCAATGCGAACCAGCCAACTATACCTGCAAGATAACAATAGTTCATTCACATCTCTTTGCAATGTGCGATTTGATTGTCTGACCACAGTTGCAAAACGCAGGGCCCCTGTTGCAAAACCATGGCTCACACCCACTGTAAAGAATGCAAAACATGCTTCAATCTTGGTTGATGCTGGAATTAACTATGATCAACCGCTAACTCCAGTTCAAGTGGCTGCAATTAGAGCTGAGCGTATTGCGAGAGAAAAGCCCAAGTCTCAAAGTGTAAGACATCTTTTCTCTCTGTTTACCTTTTTTTTTCAACCTGTGTGTATCATAGTTGAAAATATTTTGTTTTATCCCCTCCCCCTTGTTTTTTTTTAATATGGGCTCAACTTACTATGTTATTGTCATAAGCAGTTGAATCTTATCACAAAGTTTTCAATTTTCCAAGAGGCTTTAATATTTTGCACTACCACTTCTGCCTGTACTAAAACGTATGCGAAAACTTGCTTGATGTGTCGTGCTTGTGAGAGGAGACTTGCATTTTTTATCACGATTCTACTTCGTTTCTTTGAAACATAGGTGAAAAGAAAAATAAAGGATTATATTAAATATATACATTACATACTTTTTGAAGTTGCTATGAAACTCATCATTTCAACTAATCCTAGCCTTATATATTGAATGACCAGTTTATCTTAAAAAACATTCAGACATTGAATTTTGCTTATCTGAGACCTATTATGTCGTTTAAAGGACAATTAAAATAGGAGAAAAATGTAGGCAGAGTTCAGCCATTTCTTACTGGGGGGGGGGGGGAGATAAGCAATGAGGGGTGTTGACAGCAATTCAGAAATAGGAGCAGAACAAAGAGTTATTTAATGATATAGGTTGAAGTTTAAAAAGTTTGCAAACTTTTTTGCAGCTGAAGTTTTTTATTAACATGACCAGGAATTTTTCCTTACCTACGTTTTCCATGTTACAGCTTATCTAAACGTATTTCTTCTTTTTTTCATAACCAACCCCTCCATGTTTTTCTAATTTTTTGTGGGATAATTTTTTTTAGACCATATGGATCAGTTTATGTATTTTAGTAATTTCATATTCAAATCCATGCATGTAATAATTGCCTTGACATATAACTGTGCTAACCACAATCTACCATATTTCTCAAACATTGTACCAAGTTTAATATAGAAGCCAGTAGGCACTTCTTGGTGCCTCAAACCTTATTATGAAGTTTCTTCAAGGGAAACACTATATAATCTATTGTTTCATATTGCCACTTATTGAAAGTTAGATATATAATTTGATTTCAAAACATTGATAACAAAACATGTATATTATCAGCTGTTCTGGCAATTACTTCTGGAGCATATTTTCATGTGATTAGTATTAATGTATTCTACTTGAAAATAATACTGGTGAACATAAAAACGCATCTTCAAGTTCATATGAAAAAAATTGCATTGAATGCATTACAATGTTAAATGTATTTATTACCTTAAAAAGCTTTTACACTGTAAATATTCAATTTTAGTATACTGTAGTTCAACCAGATCTGATTCATTTTTGGTCTACTAGTGATGGTGAATTTTGAACTCTTTTGTCTGGTGGAAAATATCAGACCACTTGATTTACAATTGATTGTATGTGTAACCCCTCTCAGGCCTCTACCACGACTACAGTGGTTCAGGTTGCTGAACAACAGCAAATTGTGTCAAGGCATCATGGCCAACAATCCCAGTCACAACAGCAACAACAGCCTGTGACTGTTGCTGTTACAGGCACTGCCAATGTTATTCAACAGCAACAGACTGTAATTGCAAGCTTTGCTCAAGCCCAACAGTTGCAGGTATTACCATGAAGTCCAGTGCATGTCAAAACATCAAATTTATGTGGACTTGTGGAGTAGATGTTGTCAGTTAGAAGCTTTTATTCTTCTGTTTATTTTTTTTTTCTTACTCTTTGTTCTGTTGCACAATAGAGTGCATATTGATCTGATTAAAGAAGTTATGTTGGAATGTGAAGCTTATGCAAAAAAGTTGTTTCTGTGCTTTTTTTCTTCATTTTAGTTTGTGTTTATGTATGAATGTTATGTGAATCTTCTTTGTGGTATAGATCATGCATGTTTCTTTTAGTGTCAAATTAATTATTCAGTTGTAAATTATTAAAGAGAAGATGCTAACAAACCCATTGAGCACCCAACTCCTGAGCATTGAGATTATAATTAAGAATTTGATTTTGTTTGGGTAGTTAGCTAAATTGTCTTGAGAATATTAAATTTTATGGTTTAGGTCAGTGTTTCTCGGAGTGTGTGTCACTGCTGTTAGGGGCATTGCGATAAATCAGATATCCATTTGTGTGCCTATTTATGCTTTGAATGGTTCTCTTGTACAACAAAATATTCACCAAATTACTCCTGGGAGCTGCAAGTGAACCATGAATTGGACAAGGAAGGTGTGGGTGTCAAAAGTTTGAGAACCACTGGTTTAGGGGATAAATACTTCAGAGAATCTGCTGCCCTGAGTTTCTAATCATTTTCGTTATTGGTTTCCAATCTCCAAAATTAGATGGATATGATCTAAAAAGACAATTTTTCCTGCATTAGCCAGCGTGCCGTTCAACTCAAGGAATACCAGCTTTTTGAATGTTGGGGTTTGGTTCATTCTCTGCATACCAGGAAAATCAAGGTTTAATAAGGATTACAATATGCATTTAAACAATTCGATGGATTTTTTGGAATAAAGATATTTAAGAATTTTTCAGCATGCTGGTATGTTTCCTGGCATGTCAGCTAATGCGGAGGAATAGAGTATGATATAGATAAAGCAGGAACGTTCTGCAACTGAAAACCAAAAAAAATTTAAAATTCACTAATGAAAAGTCTGTCATGAAAGGCTTATTTTATTTTACATTATGAAATTGGAATAGAATCTTTCAAATATTTACGGATAAGTATATGTAAAAAACGTATTTCACATCCAATCAACGATTAAATTGTTTTTATTATACCCTTTGGTTGAATTCATTTTCTAATGGGACAAATATTAGGCAAATTACTTGGGCATTTATGAGACTTTCTTTATTCCACAAAGCCTTTAAACTAAATCAGATGGTGTTTTATTCCCCACACATATTTTTTGTATTTAATTTTCATTAATTGAATTCATATCTATGTTTATTTTTCATTTATAATAAATATGCATCTCTCAAAAAATATTTTTATCACTTTGGTGGTTACTACTAAACTTCATTGCCCAATTGTGGGACGTTTTGGTATATGATTGTAGTTTTTTTCTTTGAATATATAATGCATGTGTGCATGTAAATATGTGATGTTTCCAAATGTGTGTAGGAGTATATGTGTTATTCTCATTATAACAAATTTGTTTCATCAAGTGTGGTTGTATAATTAATTTTTTTTCTGAATGACAGAATGCAGCAATAGCAGCATTGGCTTCTTCAAATTTGCGAGCGAGTCAGAGAGTTAACGTCAGTACGACTGGAGGTGGCACCACTACAATGACGGTTCAGGAAATGGTTGCAGCAGCTGCTGCTGGTCAAGTCAGAGGCCTCACAACTGGAGCTGTCACAACTAGTGCGTCAGTTGCACCAGCAGTTGTTTCTGTTGCTGGACTCACTGCTGTTCATGTGCAAACATCTAATCAAAGGTTAACTGCATCTGCTCTTGCAACTACAACTGGCACAACACGTAAGTTTATTTATGCCCGTTCATTCTTAAGGTGAAGCATTAATTCTTAGAACCATTAGACATTTACATTTGGAGCATTTCATAGAATGTTTAGAAGAAATTTATTTGCTTTGCATTTGTTTTCTAGCATTAACCCAACTCAATCCACAAGTTACGCATCGCAACTTGACTCAGCTTGCTCAGATACAATCATTCAGGCAGACTGCTCTTCTTAGACAAAGGGTAAGTAAAGATCTGTGTGTGGCGCTGATAATATTATCTTTTCAGTTTTCTTTAATCACTTTTTATTTTATCAAATTATCTTTGGTAGAATTTTTTTAATAGTAGTAGTGCAGAGCCCATAGGGATGGGACCCAATTCTCTTAACACTTGATTTTATTACTTATTGTTATTAAAACAATTTTAATGACATAATTGTTTTTCTTAAACTCCTCCTGAGAAAATGACTGATTTCCCCCCCCCCTTTTTTTGTTTATTTAGGAGCAGACACTGAAACAACAACAACTGAAACGACTTCAAGCTCAGCAACAACAAGTTTCACAACAGGCAGGAGTCACTGGAAAAGTTGTTGCTGGAACTGTTGCTACAAGTGGAGCTACGATTCCTGTCGTAGCTGCAGCTCAGCAAAGGATAGCTCAGCAGCAGGCTGCATCCATGAAACCGGCTGTTAGTCGCACTGTGACGGAGGCTGAGATGGCCCAAATCGTGAAGCGACAACAGCAAATTCAACAACAGAAGCATGCTCAGGTAACAGGCAGAATCCCTCACTAGAACGTGTTTTCTCTTGTTATTTTGAGGAATGTTTAATTAATGTTACATTGGATTTAAAATTTAAGTTTTAAAAATACTTATTTTTGCTAAAAATGAAGGTTAATAAAGTGGTAAACAATGTTCTAATTGCTTTCTTATGTATCTAAATCATATTTCATCAGAATTAGGTGAAAACCAATAATTAGGTCATTTTTTCTCTGTTTTCATCTACCTTTCAATAGCTTACTACTGCGCAGATTCTTGCTCAAGCTCAGTTACAACAAGTTCAACAGCAGCAGCAACAACAACAGCAACAACAGACTGCTGTTGCTACAAGTGCTCTGCAAACATCAATGGCTACACTCGTTAAAACAGTGTCTGCACCATCTCTTGGGGGTGCATCATCTGTTGCTATTCCTGTATCTGCTGTATCAGCAGGAGGAGTCAACATTACTCTTCCACAAGTGATGGTAAATCCATTTACTTGCATGATTTTCTGCATATACATTAAAGAGCCAAAAAAAACTGGTACACCTGCCTAATATCGTGTAGGGGCCACGCGAGCCCGCAGAAGTGGCGCAACACTACGTGGCATGGACTTGACTAATGTCTGAAGTAGTGCTGGAGGTAATTGACACCATGAATCCTGCAGGGCTGTCCATAAATCCGTAGGAGTAAGAGGGGGGGTGGAGATCTCTTCTGAACAGCACACTTCCTGGAGCCACTTTGTAGCAATTCTGGACGTGTGGGGTGTCGCATTGTCCCACTGAAATTGTCCAAGTCCGTCAGAAGGCACAGTGGACATGAATAAGTGCAGGTGATCAGACAGGATGCTCACTGCAAGGCTGACGTGAATACGTCTTCCACCATTCGTTACTGTACGAAACGACCAAATTGGTACGTGGCGACTAGCACACTGCAAGGCATCCCAGATATGTTCAATAATGTTCATGTCTGGAGATTTAGGTGGCCAGCGGAAGTGTCTAAAGTCAGAAGAGTGTTCCTGGAGCCACTTTGTAACAATTCTGGACGTGTGGGGTGTCGCATTGTCCCACTGAAATTGTCCAAGTCCGTCGGAAGGCACAATGGACATGAATGGGTGCAGGTGATCAGACAGGATGCTTATGTAGCTGTCTCCTGTCAGAGTCGTATCTAGACGTATCAGGGGTCCCATATCACGCCAACTGCACACATACCATCACAGAACCTCCACCAGCTTGAACAGTCCCCTGTTGACATATAGGGTCCATGGATTCATGAGGTTGTCTCCATACCCATACACGTCCATCAGCTCGAAGCAATTGGAACCGAGACTCGTCAGACCAGGCAACGTGTTTCCAGTCCTTAACAGTCCAATGTCTGTGTTGTCGGGCCCAGGCGAAGCGTAAACCTTTGTGTCGTGCAGTCATCAAGGGTACACGAGTGGGCCTTCGGCTCCGAAAGCCCATATCGATTATGTTTCGTTGAAGGGTTCGCACGCTGACACTTGTTGATGGCCCAGCACTGAAATCTGCAGCAAGTTGCGGAAGGGTTTCACGTCTGTCACGTTTAATGATTCTCATTGGTCCCGTTCTTGCATGATCTTTTTCCGGCCGCAGCGATGTCGTAGATTTAATTTTTTACCGGATTCCCGATATTCACGGTGCACTTGTGAAATGGTCGTACATGGAAATCCAAATTTCATCGCTACCTCGAAGATGCTATGCCCATTCCTCGTGTGCCGACTATAACACCATGTTCAAACTCACTTAAATCTCGATAACCTGCCATTGTAGCAGCAGTAACCGATCTAACAACTATGCCAGACACTTGCTGTGTTATGTAGGCGTTGCCGACCCCAGCGCCGTACTCTGATTGGTTCTATATCTCTTTATTTGCATACGCATGCCTGTACCAGTTTTTTTTGGCTCTTCAGTTTAATATGCAGATGCGAATGAAATTCTCCAACAATAAAATATTAAGGAATGTGGAAGGGAATATTAGTAATGCTTTTTTAATGCTTTTAAAGAAAATTTTCAATATTTTTCTATTCTCATCTCAAGTCTCCCAAATTTCTACTTCATCTCCCCGACTCAATTTTATCTCTTTAATTTTGACCATGATTGTAAAAAATTCCTACTTTTGCAGGGAAAAAATTATTTTCAAAGAATTTATGCAGAAAAAAAAAGACGATTTTAATCCCCAAATTTATGTCACAAGCATGATGTAAATGATTGCCATTGTGTCAAATCACAAAAAATATTTAGTTTTTGGGAAGGGAAAAGATAAAATTCACCAAACAGTTAGTATCAGTTCGGCCTTTAGGCATTAAAAATTGGCAAGGTGACTTAGTGTATGGTTTAACCATCTGTCCCATTTCGAGCTCGATGGAGATTTTTTTTGTTTGCACGATTTGATTAGAATGTAGTATGACAGGTAGTTCAGCTTGCTGGTTGGAGATGATTGGCAATGGCTTGCACGATGTCGCATTTTTGCAAAAGGGGAAAACCCTGTAGTTTTACTCTTGTTAAACAAAACTCCCTACATTGTTCATCAAATTTTATATTTACAGACCTGCCAACTCTCTGGATTTTTTGCCTTTCCTCCGGCTCTCCAGATTTTAGCAGAAAATTAGATTTGGAAATATTTTTCAATTTATTTTAGGTAGAAATTTATATTTTCTCTTAGCTTTCATGATGCCATGACATCAATGACTATGGTATATTTTTGGAAAAACACCTATAGAGGGCAGCCGTAATTTACGGAACCTACCTACTTCATTGAAGACGCCACTTCGGTTAAGTCATCAAAAAAATTTCTTGGTTCGAGTAGCCATCAAAAATATCTTGGTGACCACATTTAAGCAAACAGTTACATGACTTTGTTTGCTTGGCATTTATCAGGGGATGGTCTTGGCTGCCGACATCCCTTTATAATTTTATTGTATTCTATTAACAACCATGCGGTAAACACAATAACAGAAAGATTGATTGTAACTATGTGATACTATTGGAACTTTTTTTGTCAGCGGCCTTATATTTTGAAGATTTTTTTTTTTTGTTTTCTTTGATCAGATGTCTTCAAAAAGAAAATATACAACTGTTTTTTTCATGTTCCCAAGATGATTATTCATCTTTGATAGCATTCAAGATGATTATATTCTGCTCAGAAGTTACCCAGGATCTGCCTGGGGGAGGGACGCTTTTTCTTAATTGATAAAATTTTTAATTTTTTTTAAATTATCACAACTTTTTTTATTGGGTCCACGGGGCCCTCGGGTGATTCACAGAATTTCTGGATTCCAAAAGTATACGTCTGTGTGTAGGTTCTTATTATCGCAATAAAATGACAAATATATGGATATTGACAAATATAAGGATTTTTACATGCAAAAGAATACTTGTCAGATTTTAAAGTACATTGTAGGATTTTTACCTTTTGAAGGTTGGCAGGTCTGTATTTATTTTTGTATGGAATTTGGATCCGTGCAAATGTCTCCCTAATTCTCATTCTCTAAAGTTGGCATCTGTGGCATCTTTTTGCCACCTGTGTATCTTTGTGAAATAATTGTTGCAAATTGTTTAAAATATTTCTATTCTAACCTCGGAAAAAAAAGTAGTAGGTTATTAATATGCTACTCAGTGGCATATGATGTTTTTTGAATCATGTGCTATTTCCCTCTTTCTTTGAGGGACATGCAAACCATATCCAAGGTGTGGCGGAGTTTTGCCAATGCTTTTTTTGGCATCAAAAGCAGCTATGTTGATTATGTGTGCCAAGCGACACCAGGGCTGCAAACCTGCCAACTCTCCGGATTTGGGCCCGTAGACTCTGGATATTTTGCCTTTTTTCCAGCTCTGGATTTTAGCAGTAAATCAGATATGGAAGAAAGTTTTTTTTTTTCGATTTCGTTCAGATCTAAATTTTTTTAGATTTTCCCTGAGCTTTCAGGATGTCATGACATCAATGACTTTGTATGCCCAAGATTATCCATCAATAATAGCATCCAAGATGATTATATTCTACTCAGGGGCTAAGCAAGACTTGTACGTGGGGAAAATATCAGTATTTCTGGATTCCAAAAGTTGGTATTTCTGATCATATTTAATGTAATAAACGTTCTATAATAAATATTTTATACCCATGAATATTTCAAACATGCAAAAGTGCATATTTTACTGCAATAAGTTTCACATTGGCATTTTGCTGCTTTGAGAACAAAAAATGTCCTGTAATCTACATGAATAAATTTTATTCCCCCCTTTAATGAAATCTTGAGAAATTTGAGGAGTGTTTGTGATTTTCAGAGAAAATGTTGCTGCTTCTAAATGTTGCATCCATGCATAGTCTGTTACCTTATAAAAATACATGTATACACATATTTTGCAAATTTTACATTTAATTCTTCTTTATTTGACTTCCACTCCGCGGATTATGCACGGAAATTACAGTATGTTTGCAGGACTTTTGTGTTTTCAAGGTTGGCAGGTCTGGGACTGAAAGAAGAAAAATAGTTGTTGTGAGCCAGTGATTATGTGTCATTGTCGTTTCGCGTATTGTGAATTTCTGCAAATAAATTCATGTTGTGACTATTGACATGCCTTATAATATTAGAGTGGAGTCAGATATCCATTATCAATTAACACAGCCAGCTGCCCAAACGTGGTGATCCCAACCAACATGGTAACTTTCTCAGCAGCTCATAAAAGATTGAAAGAACAAATATAAATTGAAATATAAAAAAGAAATGTAGAAATATGAAATCGATTTTTTTTTTCATTGATTTTTCCATTAAATATTCTGGATTTTTTTAAAGTTTAAGTTATCTATCTGCCTGTCCAATAATCTCAATCGCTGCAGAATTGTTTCAGTGTAATTTATGAGCCATTATTAATTTTTAAAAAATACTTGAGCTATATGAGTTGATGCAGCTGAATATTAAAAGGTAATAAGGGGACATTAACTTTCATACTTGAGAAACTTGAGAAGATATAACTATAAAGTTGAAATCAATGTTATTGCATAGATATATCCAACTAATTATTTTATATTTTATTTTCTGAGTATTTTGATCCCTACTCTCTTTACCTGAATGATATTTTGACTTTGTTCTCTGATACTTCCTGTAAGTTATTGAAAATAATTTTAAATTATTTTCTGTAATTTCCCAGAAGTGGGAATATAATGTAACTGCTTCATAGTGGTAAGCTTTTTTATTCTTACTATAACTATTTATTTTTTTCTTCTTTTCACAGACAAAATCTGTAGGTGGGCAGACTAAGGGAACAACGGCAACAATCACTAATCAGCAACTCAGGCAGTTACAGCTGCAACAGCAATTGTTACTACAAGCAAGAAAAGGTTCAAAGGTTACCAATTTGTCACAGCTAACAAAGGTCAGAAAATTTTTACCAGTTACAATTTATAGCATGTTTATTATGTTGTTCATCTATGTTCTCTGTACACGATGAAAAAAATGTCTTTTTTTTCTCCCTCACAGGTTCAAGGTAAAAGTGGGGGTTTAGGAGCATCTGCATTATCTAGTCCATTGAACACCATACAAGTTATTCAAGGTGCTCAGGCTGCTGCTGGCCAACAAGCAAAGAGCTTGCAAACTGCTATGACTGTTCATCAGCTGCAGCAAGCAATGAAGCAGGTTCTGCCCCAAAGCATCCCAGTGGTATGGAATTTTTTTTTACTTTGTTATTAGATTTCTTTACTCAAACATAGAGATGTGAGTGAAGAATATTCTGGATTATATGTAAAAATTATAGAATAATCGAGAATATTCATTTTCCTTTTGAATAATGAAAAAAAAAAAATTAACAATTTTGTTTATCTTATGAAATATAATTCAGTTTTCATTTCTTGAAGCATTTAAAACAAAACAATTTTTGGCATAATCACAACTTTTAATTTGAGAATATTCTCAATCATAGTGAGAGGTTTCAAAACTTTTTGTTTTTAGGATTTTGAAATCCTTTATCTAATTTAAAAAAAAATTTTATCTTTAAATTTTCAAAAATAAGCTCAAAGCAAAAAATTAGACCAAAGTTGATGGACAAAGGCAGCTATTCTTATAATCACTTTCATTCTAAAATACAGAACTGTTATATTCTTTGATGTACATACACTTAAATGTTGTATTACTCATATTTCTTTGCAAGTTGTGCAATTCAGTCATGTTGTTTTAATTTTCTTGCTTTTAAAGTTTAATAGTGTGGGCTAAAAACTTCAATTTTTCTTGTCTTCTTGGGGAGAGAGATGGGGACAGAGAAAATTCTCAATTATAATATGTATCATTATAAATACAGTAAAACCTTGTTTAGTCGTCATTCTGGTTAAGTCGTCATTTTTCTTCAGACCCTTCCAGCTCTCATAGACCACAATGTTATTAAACCCTCATTTACTCGTCGCTAATTTCGATTAAGTCGTCACTATGAAAAAGTTTGAAAAAGAGGAACAGACTATTTTTATGGCTCCCATTAAAAAAACAGCTTGTTAACAGCATTGCCATATGCTTAAAAGTCACCATAAAATCCTATATACCCAAACGGAACAGTTTAAGTAACGAAAGTTACGGTGGGGAAGTTCATTTGCCGACTATGGTTTTTGGAACGTTGGGAACTGTTCAAGCTAGACCTCATTTCTGCCTGATCTCCATTGCAGGGGTGGGAACTCTGCACCAATTGCGGCGCACTGCGCCAAAACTAATATCTTGCGCCATCCTGCTCCAATAGCGTATTTTCGCATTTTTCTGCGCCAAATAGCGAATTTTGCTTCATTATGCCCGGAATTTCGGAAAGGACGCCAAAAAAATTTTGTTCCTGCTAGCCACGAAACGTTTCTTTATGAGAGAGAAGAGCGTGTTTTATTCCACTACTAGCTGATACCCGGCGACGTTGCCCGCCCCGTAAAAAATTTATATATGTATAGCTTATTAATTACTTCTTAATCAAAAAAATTTCTGCATCAAGTAAGAGAAAATTACTTTTATATTTAAATATTTTAATTAAAATCTTCAGGCAATTGCTTGTGGGTACACAATATTTTTTCTTTTTCCATCTGGTGTGTAGATGTACAAATTTTTGCTATTACCAACACGCGAACAGGTGACGAAAAGGTGTCCGTGTGAAAAACAGGGCTCAAGTAAGTTGATACCCGCCACTGCTAACGACTGGGCTTGCGCTTTGGTGATTGTCATGGCAAAAGCTAAACGAATCGGGAACTGTAATCGCTTGAAAGTGAATGGCATTTCTTCGGTGATAATTGGGATACGTGGAATGAATACTTCTTTTTATTTGTAACATCCAGTTAGAATCGTTGCTTCAATGATGCAATTGTGCAATTTCTTCACGCAGAGTCTGTTGCCATAGCAGAGTATCGGTGTCTCCAAATTTCTTAAAAGCATTACAGGTGCTCCGACTTTGAGGGTCAAATTGTGTGGTGGCACACCCGGAATATCCAAAGAGTTCAGAAATTCTGCAGGTTAATTTAATACTGACTGCGCTGTGTCTGTGACAGTGTCAACCGATTTGTAAGATGTGGAGTCTCCCGGAATAATTTTTAGGATTTTTCCGTTGATCTTGTTGGTTTGCCGTTGATCATTTTTCGGTGCCAGGATCGCACTCTCACAAAGACACTCATGGTTTCGGTGATTTTGTTGAATGTTTGGGAAGACTTTGTCTGCAAGTTCTTGAACTGAGTTTATATATATAATAACTGGCAAAATCCATTTGGGAACGTTATCAGTCCAGTGCTTGGATCTACGGGAATTCTTCCATTGCCAAGTTTGATCAACTGATGTGAAAATGATAGCAGTGCTGAGTCATTTTGCAGTTGAACTCGCATGTTGGTGGATAATGATAATTTTTTAGCTTCGTGCCAGAGTGTTGATGTCCTAACAAACTCGAGGCGACCACCGATAGACAGAACCTTCACTTCCAACCCATCTCACTAATGGCAGTAAATTGCAATGTAGCGATATGGCCAGAGTTGGTGTTTGGTGAAGTAGAGTGCTGATGATTTGAGGCAAGCATTGAGTTCATCAGCTGGCGTAGAACATTTTTATTCCCTGTTTTATCGTCGTAGTTGTTGTTCTCTGTTGTTAGCGACGTCATACGTCCAGCTTGGGCAGCGAATATTATTCAAACGCCTTTTAAGCATTTTTTCAATTGAAACTATACCTCTACGATGGGCGGTTGATGAGATAAAGGCCGCATTAGCACTTACAGGACACCCTGTATACAGGCAAGCAAAAATACCCGGCGCTTCCCGGGTTTTCTTCAATTACTGGGAGGATTGGAAATGTGACAAACCGTTATAAATGAATAAACTGTTATAATGGCAGAATTAAAGATTTGACAAACCATTGTAAAGGCATATATACACGTCTGAAACGCATTGTTGGGAACCACGGTAACCAAAGTAAACGTTCCGAAAGTGATTGTTGAGGCCCCTAAAACTATTGTTGCCACACAGTTTTTCGCCCATTTCGGGCATTTGCCCAGCTCTGACGAACTTTTAAAGTAGCCTACGGTTCAATCCCGGACCTGTTTGGTATATATGCAAAATCTGGCGACGATCGGTCTAAAACTGTAGATTTGTATAAAGAGCATGCATACATACATACATACATACATACTTTCACATTTATATATAAGATACTTAAACTATTGGCCCCTGATCGGGCTTTCCATCGCGAAACCCCGATATTGTCCGTGATCGTGGAACTGAAGATGGCTTGCAATGCCTTTCAGCTTTAAAGTGCAAATTCGAGTGTTTCCGTTTAAAAAAAAAGTCGTCACTGGAAGCAGCAGAAATTACTGTAGTCGATTGTCATGGTGTTAAATCCGGATGTTTCGTGAAAAAAAAATTCATTCCGGGAGTAAAAAGCGCATGTCCGCCGAATTACGAATGTTAGTTTAGAAACTTTGCCGAATAACGAGCGTTAAATCGCTAATGTTGCCGAATAACAAGAGTTAAATCGTCAATCTCGCCAAATAGCGAGTGTCAGATCGCCAATCTCGCCAGATAATGAGTGCTGAATCGCCAAACATCGAGTTGATTGTATTGAAATTCTCTCCCATTTGGCAACAAATTCTTTCCAAGTATAAAAAAATTAAAAACTTATAAAAAAATTTTAGCTCATTTGAAGTGCTGCTGTTCAAGGCAGCAAATAGTGCCCACAGTAAGCAAAAATCATCTTAAATAGACGGGTGCAAAAAATTTTATGATAGCCGCTCTTTTAAACAAGGTGTCAAAAGCCTAAAACACAAAAATCAAGCTGACGAAAAGATGTTTGATAACAAAAGACAGTGCAGTTTTATTTTGAAAAGGGTTGAGGGTTAACGAAAATATTCTTGTTAATTTCACTGTTCTAATTTATAAATATCTGCTCCGAATCCCATATTTTGCTGCTCTAAATCCCGAATTTGCTGCTCCAAAGCTGCTCCGAAATGGACTTAGTCACTTCCCACCTTGCCATTGGAGAAATTGGACAAAACATGAGACACCCAAGCTCTGTCACAAGAAGCAACGTAAGCACTTTGCCCCCCCCCCCCCAGGGCATCTCCGGCAAAATCAAAATTTATTGATATGTCAAAGATTACATAAAAGAAATCAAAAATTACGTAAATCAAAGAATCAAATTAATCAAGTGAAAGTGCAATGGACACAGATAATAAATAATCATAGAAAGCATGGACTTGACTAATTTAGGGCTTGAAATTTAAACGAAATATCTTTGTTGAAAAAAATTAGACATTCTTTCCCAAGTTTAGGTCTTCTGTTTACTTCTCCCTGCCCAGGGCTCCTCCACCAAGTCAAAAGTGTTAGCTTGAGATTACTTTGTAGTTGCATCATGAACTACTTACTGATGAAGAATTCAAACACTAAAATTAAATTTGATGTATATGTAAAATTAATGTGCAATAGAGAATTCTGTTATGAAGAAAAGCTACTTATTCAAACAGTTGCTCTCTGTTAGTCTATAAATTAAAAATTACTAGTATAAATCGAAGTGTACAGTACATTACACTACAATAATTTAAGTAATAAGAGATAAAAAAGATAAAGTGCTATTATTTTTTCTTTCGCAATCTGTATAAATTTTATTAATATTGTTGTTTTGATTCATACTTTAATAAATGTCATATTATTTTAAATTTATACGATTTTCATAACATTGCACATTAAAACTGACAGAACTCCTCTTAAGTTGTCACTCCGCTTAAGCCGTCATAATCTTTCGATAACTTGAGGTGACGACTTATAGAGGTTTTACTGTATTTTCTATTTTCGAGAATTCTCAATTATAATATATATCATTATAAATATTTTTGAGAATATTCTGTGGAAGTACTACTATAAGTAACTGGAGAATATTCTCGTAAAGGTTATTCTCGAGGATTTTACATTTCTTCTCAAACATGTACAATTATTGATCATTTTTATTTTTGTTGCCTTAGACATCGACTACCCAATCTGGTGTAACTACTATTACCCAGAGCCAGCTCTTGTCCCAACATGCTGTTCTTTCTGCTGCTGCAGCAGCGGCTGCTTCGATGAAGTCTGGTACTACTGTTTCACTGGCTGCCCATCCAACTTCTGTCACGATTGCAACAACTGTAGCTACTTTGCAGACACTAACAGCAGCAACTGCTGCTCCAGGCACTCGAATCATACCAGTCTCCTCTACTAATGCAAACGTCAGTACAACTTCAGCTCAAGCTATCAAGCAAGCCATACAGGTGAGTTTTACTTTTTAAATAGCAATGCAAACCTTTATTTTATTTTGCTAAAAAATTATATTACTAATTATGTTCCAAATTATATATTTTTTCTTTACTTTTTAGGTTGTCTCAGCTACTCCAACTTTATCGGCAACTTTACAGGCGCAACCAGGGTTACGTGCTGAGCCTAGCATTGCTGGTACTGTCAAGTCACAGATAACCTCTTTACCGTCTAGCACACTGACTACTACTAGTATGTTGAAGGGTGCATCAACAGTAGTTGTAGGCCAGCAGCAAACGGCTGCTTTGCTGCAACAAGTGGCGGCGTCATCAGCTTCAGGTCTCCCTCCTCACCATGCTGTTACCCTTGCTGTTCGTGCCGCAGCTTCCCAGGCACAAGGGCAGCAGCAGGTTCAGATACAGGTTCAGCCATCTCATAGTTCTCTGGTGACACAGCAGTCTATTCAATCCACCCAGGCTCGTATCCAACAGTTGCCACTTGGCCAAACGACGATCAATATAGCCCAAGCCGTTCCTGTTCAAGCTTCTGCGAGTCAGGGAGGTAGCATCACAACATTGCCTGCAGATTCCGCCACTCTTCAACAACCAACACATGTCGTTATGCAAAATGTCACACCAACAAATTCACAGGCAGCATCACCTATAACGATGCCCGCTGCTTTATCACCTGCCTCTGCCACTGCACAAGTTGTGCAGGCTGCAATTCAGGCAGCAAGGCAGCAGCAGCAGCAACAACAGAATAAGGCTGCTTCTCCCTACACAATGAGACTGAGAAACCCCCCAAAATAAAGAAATCATTTGTTTTGTTTTATTTTTCAAACGTTTCACAATGTTTTGATTGGTATCATTTTTTTAACGTGTAATTTCTTTTTCCTGGTTTGTCTTTATTAATATTACTGTGATCGATCATCTTAATTTAATGTACCTTTCTGTTGACAATTTACTGAGCTTTAAAACGTTAGTGATCTTCAAGGTAATATTGTCTGATCTGCAATCCTGTGTAGTTTATGTACATATGTAGATATTTTGTGCAATTTGTATTGGCGGAAACGGTATATTCTTCCTTTTTTTTTGTTTAGACAGGTATGAACAATTAAGGTGGAAATAGGGAAACAAAACCACTTTGTTTGCACATTCTTATTGCTGCTTATCAAAACATGTAGCATGTGATTGTGTTGCATATGGGAAATATTTTCTTTGTTTGTTTCATAAAAGTAGAACAAAAAAAAAAACTTGTGTGTAATTTTGTGTAGATTTTGTGCTGTAATTTTTCCAGTTCTTGTATCTTTTGTCAGTTGTATATTTTTTTGTATCGAAGGTTTTAGTGCTTGTTTTAATCATTTATAATGATAACAGTTTCATGGAAGTGAATGGAATATGAAGCTATGCATCCTAATGTGTCTACTTGTGGCACATTAGGGTTAGTCTTGTGTGAGAAGATGCTACATTAAAAAACAACTTGGTTTCATTATTATTCATATATTATATAAGTATTAGTTTGTTGATCATAAAATTTCTTTTAATTTGCTGGTACTTTTTTTTCTCAAGATTAATTATAAGAAATAGCTGATTATATACATGTGCGCATAGGTAATTAAGTTGGCATCAAACAAATAACTGTTGAATTTAAACACTAAAAATTTCAAGATGAAACTTTCGTTTTGATATTTTGGCAACTCTATATTTTTGTCTTTGTTATTATTTTCTGATTCATTATCATTATTCATCTTGTACATGTATTCCATTTTTTGCTTGTTTTCCTAAATAACTTTTTTTCATTATTAATATCTTGTTGAAGGTATCGCTTTCTTCAGTTTCGTATTATTATATCATATACTCATGAATAATTCTGAGAAAAATCATTGTTTATATTTAGGGAGAGAACTTAATAATTTTGTTATTGAATTTCATATTAATTTTTCTTAATTTAGTTATTTTTTAATTATGAGAAACGATTTGTCAGTCAGATCATATCGCATACCACATCATCAAGTGATCGTTGGAGAATGGTATAGTGAATAGAAATTTGTTTTGGCTAGGCAAGCCTCTATAGTCTAAAGCAGTGCTTCTCAAAGTAGGCAATATACCTCAGGGGTGATGGAATGGTCAAAGAAAGTAGAAGTTAGCAGGTATAATATAGAATCCTATGTGTGAACTTGAGATGAGCCAATGAGAAAAAAAATTCTGCAGAAAGTGATATGGAACAAAAAGTTTGAGGAAACTGTTCTAAAGAAAGGCCCTGGCTGGCTAACATTGAGAAAAGTGACTCAAATTTCATATCTCATTATTATTATACTGGGACTGGAATAACATATTTGCCCCACAAAAATTTTTGATGGATGTATACTTTGGCAGAGTTCAATGGTGTGAACATAATTAATGCTTCATGCCATTCGAATATGTTAGTAATTGATGTTGGGCTTGTCAATTTACTGTTGATTTAAGGATCATTCATTCAGTTGCTTGTATCCCATGAAAATGAGTGGACTTACAACAGTTTTATATTAAGAAAATCGGATGTGTTAATGATATGATTAAGTTAGTGGGAGTGTGTGTTGTGCTGATTGTAAAGTTTCTTGTAACAGTTTCAACTCTTCTTTAATTGGTTGAATTTGTTTAGATCAGAGTTCTCAATGGGTGAGCTGTGGAGCATCTATGGAGCTCCGCGGCCTCTCAAGGGAAAAGACGAGTCGTAAATTGATGAATAAAAAAAAAAGTTATGGGCTCTACGAGTCAAAAAAAGGTTTAGAACCACTTGTGCAGATGTTTCTTCCTTTTTAAAAAAATTTTGTTTATGATTTGAAAAATTCACAGAAAATTCAGTACTAACTGTGATGCATTGCAATAATTGATAATGTTGTTGGGACCCATTAAAGCAGTGCTCCCTTTTTGGTGATTTGGTGATTTGATCTCCAGCTTGCCACTTCACACCCCCCCCCCCCCCCCCCACAGGAGCCATGAGACATACTTTGAGAAACATTATTTTAAAGAACATGCATCTGACATTAACTGTCTATATTTTCTATTCTTTTATCCATAAGATCATGATGTTGGTTTTTCTTTAACTAGAAAAAATGTCTTCGGATGGTGAGAAATAATTTTTACAAGAGAATATACGTTCATGATGATACGGCATGATGACTAAAGGCTACAACAGGTAAAATGTCAGATGAGGTGGCTGAAAAAGATGCCCATAAAAAATATGGATGGGCATATACAAATCTCATTTCTACAAGGCCCGTTTTGTTCTTGAGACCACCTGGAGTGTGCTTGGGTGAGCCTATGTGCTAAGATAGCTCTAGATATCAGCTTCTGCTGGTGGGTGTACCAGGGCTCGACAAATCTAAAAATATTTACATGTTTGACCGGGCATGTAACTTGAAAAAATACATGCCCAAATCAATATTTTACATGCCCGAAAAAGATTGCTAGTTTTCCCTTTTGAGAAAATTTTTCCCATACATTTAAAATGAATGTGCTACTATCCATTGATGTAAATATGCAGATAATGTAGAAAAATAAGAGCGTTGTGCTGCATTAAAAAAAAAAATGTAGTAATAAGAAATTTACCATATGCACTGATTTCGGGCAATTTTTTCACTGAGTTTTGATCAGTGATGGCCACCTAATCTAAGACAAAAATTACGCTATAAAGTTTGATGAAAGGTTTTTTTTACAAAACTAGAAAAAAAAAAACCACCAATAAGCCTATTGGCTACATTCAATCAAATGCAACTGATGCGCTTATTGCTTGCAGTTTGCAAGTGTTACAAAATAACTTTTATCAAGCTTTCATAATGCAATCCCAGCCTAAGGCTGATATTACACTAACTTTGACCAATGTAACTGAGTTTTAATCAGGTTTTATAAAAGAACATTTATACAACTTTTATAGTGTTGCCTAATAAAATTTTCCATACACATTCAAAACATGGGTAGCCATCTGTTAATGAAAATACTTTTTGGAAAATTTATATTATATTTGTGCATTTCTCATTTGTTTGAACTGTCGAAATTTTCCTCAATTTTTTGGATTTTTTACATGCCTGCATCTGGCCGAAACAAATACATGCCCGAACAATAGATTTGTCAAGCCCTGGGGGAGGGGCTTTACCTGATTTGAGCACTCTTGATGTTTTTCTCTAGGAAGGTGTTAAATCTTCATGATTTCTGTTTTACAAGTGCACAGTTGGGCCGAAATGCAGTCATTTGTTCCTTTATTATTGCCTGCATTTAAGGAGGCTGTGTGGGTGCAGCAGTTGAGTGAGCTCTTGGAAATTTAAATTCAGATTCTACTGTGTAAATTAATTGAAAATTATAAATGGCTGCATCTTATGTTTGATGAAAAGGAAATGGTTGATTTCGATTAATGCCTGACAGCCATAGCATTGTCTCATCATATAATGTGTCATCTTGGAATAAGAATTTTATTTTCCTCAGGGAAGTTTTGTTTGAGAAAAAAAATGACCACACGTGTGGACATGTGCATTTTAATGGAGAGGAAGGGATCATGTATTATTCCATAACATTTTTATAACTTAGTTATTATTATTGATAGTTTTTTTTTTAGATACAAACTATACTTGTGGTTAATATGTCGATGCTTGATAATTCCCTAATTATAGGTGAGGAAATATAAAAGGAGTATGTAAATATGGAAATATATGTGTTTATGTCCAATTGAAGTTTTTCAATGACAAGCATAGTCTTTTGTGATAATTTACATGTATGGTTGTAATATGAAGACTAACTCTCGGTAAGGATTGCATTACTTTTTTTGTGTGTGTGTGGAGGAATTAAAGAAAACTCTTGGTTTCTTATGTACAGTGATTTCCAATTAATTCTGAATAAACTTTTTCCACTTATTTTGTATAAATTTGCTTCTTTGTGCAAACTTTCTCTTTAAAGAGAAGTGACTATCTTATTAAATTTACAATGTATTTAATTTGTTGCGCCACCAGCATTTCAATGTGTGGGATACTCGACCAGTCAAAGGGGTACAGCACCCAAGTGGGGTGGTAGCTAAGCTTTAGTTAAATGAGTAATTTTTTTTAAAATTTGAAATTGAGGGGTTCTCTTCAAATATGATTACCTCAACAGGCAAATTACCGAACGCAGTGGCTGGGGAAGCCCATTTCTGCAACCCAAAAGAAGCTGAGAAAAAAGGTATGCTCAATTAATATTTCTCAATTAAAAATGGATAGCTTTTCAATTTGGTGGTATATGAATATACATTTTTTTTTTTTTTTAAACATGCGAACTTTGGCTAGAGTTCATGATGACCTATTCCATTTATTCACAACCTTATTAAAAAAGAAAATTAATCCTCTGACACCATAACCTAAAATTGTCCCTAAGAGATCCACACGTTTTACCCTTTCAAACCACTCACAGCCCAGGCTCTTCTCTTGACAATTTTAGCTATTGCTCTCGTGAAGGGATGGGACCATGTCGGAATTTTATTTAAAAAAGGGGTAAGAACTTTTATAATCTCCCCCTTTTTTTAATAAATTAGAAGAAAGCTAAATCTAAAAAATGTATGGGATAGATATCTGGTACTTTGCCTGCACAGAGTCCTCGGGGAATCCGGTAAGGAATTGTTGGGACCAGTCCCATGGATCTACAGTAGTAGTGTTGCTGAGTCCCTAGGCCAGCCCAGCAGAAATAACTGTTATCACAACACTTCCTCTGAAGCTTGTACCCACAAGAGTTATTTCTGTTTGGCTGGATTAGGGACTGCAAATTATATTTTTAAATTAATAATTCAAAATCCAGTGCTGCTTTGTGTAGCTAACCTCAAAACTGGAACTGAGTTTTCTTGGAACAGCATTTACAAAAAAGATCACAATATGTGATGGGTTCATTATATTAGAATAGTATCCAATAAAACCACCTGCAAATTTTAAAACACATTTCAAGTTGATCAGAAATAATTGATATAATACAAAATTATAATTTTTGGCTACTCTGTGTATATCAAATGCACACCATTACTTATGAAAATTGAAAGTAATACTGCACGACCCATAGGCTTTGTTGAATTTATTTCTCTTATTTAACACTAGAACCGTGGCACTTTCGGCATACCTAGAACTGCGGCCTGGGTCAAATTGACCCAAACTGTGAAAAAACAATTTTTCATAGCAAAAAAACAGGAATTTATTTTTGTTCCTGGGTTTTTCCTTACTCTTATTCAATGTTGTTTAATTGAGTATTCATAATGGGAAATTATATTTGTTTATGAATATATAATGGGCTTCAGAATTAGCTAAAAAATGATGTATACTAAATATTTTTTTTACTGAATTACATTTACTATATTCAGTCCAAAAACATTTTTCAGTAATCTCATAATAGGACGAAGATGTAAAATAAGCGTGTCAAATTGAATATGAGAAAGTCTATAATATGATTCTGTCAAATAAGTATTGATTTCTTACTGATAAGTGGAATTTATGATGAGCAGTTCAGGAAATTTTTTTTTAAATTATTCTTGCACATTCATTGCATGTTGAAGTTGCACATCCCATGCAAAAGTTAACAGTTTTGTTTCCACATTTTTATGTCACCTGACACATCAGATCGTTTATTTTTATTTATTACTATTATTATTTTGATCGCTCACGAACAGTTACATGATCAAGAGCGCACTAACATTTCCTTTTACGCAAGGGCAATACGTATGATGAACGCAGTTCTTCAATAAGATTTGAGGGGAACTGCTTTCGAAAAATAGTTCTGGCCTTCTGTACTGCTCTTTACAAAATACAGAAATGTTTTACAGTGAGATTCAGGATGTTGTAGTAAACGTCTGTGATGCCACCTTCACAGAATATTTTCTGGGCATTTGATCGCTACAACTACGATCGTTATACTTTGCTGAATTGTAGTGTGAAATAGTTTGTGTGTGTGTGTGTGGAAGCTTTTTTGGGCTACTACTGCCAATATCGACTGCCAGATGAAGCATGCTGAGTAATGAAAACTTATATCGTTCTTTCCTTGATAAATTGTCATTGTGGCATCATTGTTCTATACAACTGTAGTTTCACTATCTTTATTGCATCAGATAATATTTCTCTTCGATTTCGTCTCACCGTCTCTACTAAGCTCGTATTTTTTGGCTTTTAGCATTTGAGTCAGCTTCAGTGTAGTGAAAAAAGGTGTCAGTTGAGGCATTTCTGTCCTTGTTCTGAAATGGCTTGATCAGTTACATCACTATGTGCTCTGCAAGAGAGAGGTTCATTGGACGCTGATACTTCCCAAGATTTGGAAATCCATTCAAAACGTATTTGGCGCAGGCCAGAATTTTATTCTTTTTCTGTGACATCGTTTGCCTACAGAAATTTCAACTACATGTTTTTTCTAGAGTTAAACTTTTACTCCCCCAAAACCTTTATTGAGTCTCATCAGAATTCCAGGTATTCAAGTTTACAAAGGAAAAGAAAAATATTTAGCTCTACTTGCCATTCCTCCATTGAAAAAAAGATAATCTGCTCTGACAATGAATTGGCCTTGAAAGACCTTTATTCTTCACTATCTTCATTTACAAATACTTTTTAGATAGGGTAACCACTTCCAAGAAAATTATACACCTCTTTTTTCTTATAGAATAGTACGTTGGGTCAAAATGACCCAAACCACGGTTTTAGGTATAAGTGATTATAACTCTGGAACACGAATTGGGAAGATAATAAAATTTTCGTGAATTAATATTCATATGATATCATGAAAAGTCACGAAATTTTTTTAACATCTGCTTGTAAGTTTTCGAGATAAATGAAAACAAAGTTTGATTTGGGTCAAATTGACCCACTCCGCGGTTCTAGTGTTAATCCCTTTACAAGTTTTTGACAACAAATTTGGACAACCTGCAGTGGAACTAGCAGAGAGAAAAGTTGTATTATTTACACATGGGAAAAACTAGGGCTTTTCATTCTTTCTCTCAGCTACCTTCTCCCTATGCTATACTATATATATATATATATATATATATATATTAATCATCAAACCCCCCTAGCTAGAAAGAAAAGATGAAAATATGTATATGTTGCAGCCAAAGCCAGAAATTTGGCAATTCGTGAATTGGCCAATTTCGTTTTTAGGATCATCGTCAAGTTAGCATATTTTTTCATGATAATTATTAGTCCACGTTAGTTATGGCAAACCACAGACACAATACTGTAATTTTTTTTCACAAAAATTTTGCAGAAAAATATGTTTGTAATTATTTTTAGTTTTTTCTCCCATCACGTTGAGCTAATCCAATACAGCTGCTATATACACTATCTACCAATAAGTATTTGGACACCTATGCAAATGACGATATCTTCGGTCCTGAGATACGTCACGCCCTCCGCCAGTATATATCGTGTAGGAAACAACATCAGCATTAGTCGCATGCAAGATGCCGCGCAGTTCGGAGCTCTCTGATTTCGAGAAAGGTATAATTATCTGGTATCATAAAAATGACCGATCCTTAAGGGACATATCTAGCGAGCTGAAGTACCCAAAATCGACAGTGGCCTATGTGATTAAGAAGTGGAAGGTGAGCTGTGATTGTTAGAATTTGCCCTGAGTCGGCAGACCAACGAAACTGGGAGATAGAGACCGACGGGTGCTGTCCAAAGAAATTCGGAAGAACCGCACCCAACCGATGGCCCTCATCCGCGAGGAGTTTCAACAGGCATCCGGGAGTATTGTTTCAATGAATACCATCCGTAAGGAAGCACATCTGATTGGTTTTCATGGTCATGCTGCTGCCCATAAGCCTTTGATCAGAAAGTCCAACCGCGTTGCTCGGTTAATGTGGTGCAAAGCACATCGAAATTGGACCGTAGATCAGAGGAAACAGGTTCTTTGGAGCGACGAATCAAGGTTCACCCTCTACCGTTCGGATGGCAGGGTCTGGGTCTGCCTGGAGAACGCACCAGAATACATTGTGCCAACAGTCGAGTTCGGCGGAGGTGGAATTATGGTCTGGGGGTGTTTCTCCTGGTATGGACTGGGACCCTTGGTCCCCATTCATGGTAAGCTCAACGCCGATGCCTACTGCACTATTTTGGATGACAATGTGCTTCCTACGTTGTGGCAGTTTTACGGGGTGGACCCCTGTTACTTCCAGGATGACAATGCCAGCTGTCATACTGCGAGGTTAACCAAGGCTTGGTATGGTGCCAGTGGGGTTCATCGAATGGACTGGCCTGCCCAGACCTGAACCCTATCGAGAACCTCTGGGACGAGTTGGATCGCCGAATTAAGGGGTGCCCTACCCGTCCAAAATCGGTGAAGGAACTGACACGTCTTCTCCAAGCCGAGTGGAAGAAAATACCACTAGCCGTCACACAAGGACTTGTGGAAAGTATGCCCCGGAGGGTTCACGCTGTAATTGCCTCTCGTGGAGGCTCTACCAACTATTGATTTTGAATAAAGTTAGTTTTTCTTTTCTATCACAGGTGTCCAAATACTTATTGGTAGATAGTGTATAGATACGTATCACATGTTAGCGATTTAAAAAGGATTTGGCTCCTACTGGGCAGTCTTATATCAGCACATTGAGTTTTGGCCAGGGATCTCCAGCCACTTTATGAACTGGCAAAGTCTGAATCATTTCCTGCGATTTAGACTTTGTCGGCTGAAGTTGGTTTTCTGTGGTTCCCAACTTCAAGGCATGAATGCATGCCGATCTCCCCTTCAAAAAGTCTTGCCACAGAGAGCACCAGACCTACAAACAGTACGAATGTAATTCAATCATAACACATCACTCACTTCACTTCTGCAGTATACATGGCAGCACTGAAAAGTCAAACACAACACTATATACACAGTTACACTTCCGGCACAACTCACTAGGTAGTAAATTGCCCATGGCAATAGACCTGAGTTGTGCTCGGTTAAAAAAAAGACTTTGGTCAATTCACAAAGTGGCCGGCCCCGTTGTGAATTTGCTGCACTTCCGGCTTTGGCAGTAACATCTATAATGCTGAGGTGTAGGGAAAAAAATTGTCTTTTACAAGGTTATAGATGAAGAGTCTCGAAGGAATGGAGAAACAGCTCGAGTGTATTTCTTCCATTTATGTGGTTACAATGATTTACGAGATGTCTGATCAATAAGGGGAGAGGGTTAATAGCCTTTTAACCCTCAGAGTGTTCCCATCATCCAGGGATGATCAGCATAGGAGCATGCTCTATTATCCTCATGATCTGAATTTTTTCTCTTTAACATAAGTTTTAGAAATCACGTATAGATGGCATTACAAATATATATATGCTTTAGTTTTTTTCTCTTTTTATTGTTTTAACAAAAAATCGGGTATCCAGGGCACCAAATTCAACCTTTGTTCACCTTCTACCCAGATCATGACCTGCTGCTCTGTCTCAATGAAAATATTTTAGCAGGTGATCGAAGAGTTGGGCCATGCTGGAAGCTATGCATGTATGTATTATGAACTTAACGTGGTCTCAAGGAAATAGTTATTTTCCAAATATTATGTTGAGGCAAACTCGGAAAGAAAAATTGTGTCTCCGCCAGGACACAAACCCAGGCCCTCTTGCATACCAGGCAAGCATGCCACCATCTACGTCACTGGAGACATGACCGTCTTCCTTATTTCATGCACTGAAGTAGACATTAGTAGCCTCCTTTACCTTCAGGAATGTCCCCCGGGTGGGACAGTTTAGAGATAGATGGCTTTTCTTTCAGAGTTCGCCTCAGCATAATATCCGGAAAATAATAATTTACTTGATTATCTTGGGCTGAAGAAAAAGCCATCTCTTCTCTAACGTGGTCTGTTTGTGTAATACTTGTTATGTGCAGTGTTGCCATCTGCCTTCAATTTTTCTGACTATGAGTGAAGTGATGACTATGATCAAGTTTGTGTAGTAATTGTATTATTGTAGTCCTGTGGCGAAAGCAACACCTTTGTTCACCCAAAACCATAGAGGAATGCACGAAAACAGATTCTTGGTAGGGGTTACTACATGCAGTTTTGGTTCTAGTTGTAGGCCAAAAAAAGACAAAGTGCTCCAAATGAGATAGGGAAGCCCTGAACTATTGAGGGATTTCACTTCTTGAATTTAGAATAATTTCTTTCATTGATTCTGAATTTTCATAGTTGCCGGGATTATTTATTTCACAATTATTTTTATTTCTAATTCACCAATTCTGAATTTTCTTAAGGTCATTTTTCTTTCATTAGGTCTTTAATTTTTTCATTATTTTTGGAATTCCATCTTGAATTTACAATTTTTTATGGGTTCTAAATATTCCTTAATTTGACATTTCCATTTAATTGTGTATTTACATTTTTTAATGGAAAATTATTCAACATTATTACATTCTGTAATAATATGTGAATTTTAAGATGCCCTGAAAATATATAAAATTAGGTTATTTTGAGCCTGCCTGCATCTGGTAAGGGTGGCCTATATACTATATATATGCCTTCATATACCATGAACCCTTCGGAATGATTTCTGCTCATAATTCACACATTACATAATTAATTGACCATCTGGTTGCCAGATTCTGGCACCTGGTGCCATCACTAAAAAAAAAACCACACAGATCAAGAACTGGCCAGAATCAAAATCATGTAAATGTAAAACAGACATCAGTTTCGAGATCTACAGCTAGATCTATGAAGTCTCTTAGTTTGAGAGTGTCATCTATCTTTCACAAGAGACAACTGAAGAAAAGGTAATTTTTATTTTACTCTGTGGCACTAAGAGCTTTTCTCTATTTCTACAGCCTAAGGGTTGAAGTGCTTCAAATGGCTATTTTTGTTTTAAATAGTTAACATGCCACAGCAAAAAAAGCTCCATAGACTGCACGTACATCACATGAAGAATCCTTGTTCTTACCCACGAGTCAAAAAAAAATTGTACAGCCATAGTGTCTATATTCACTGGAGCAAATTGATCTAGTCTATTCAAAACTTAAGCTGAGCGTGACTTGAGTAAGTTATAATGAACGACAACTGTATAAAACAGAAAACAGTCAAGCAGCATTTTATTCTATCAGCAGTGAATAAAAAGAAAAATCTGAAATTCGCTACAAAATAACTCTGAACCAGCGCTCATGACTATTGTAAGATGAACTCTGTGCAAAAATAATTAACTTTCCCAAGTAAGAAACTTATGTACAAATTCATGTCATACACATGGCACTCTTTTATATACAATTTTCCTTTTTTATTATTATTGCGGAGATTTACAAAAATATTGTGACTCTTCATATACATGCGATCCTTTTTTTGTGTATTCTATATAGTTATTTGAGAAAAGGAAACCAATTTAAAATATGCTCGTATAAAGAGCAAAGGTCTAGAAACTGATTGTTAATAAAAATTGTCCATATCACATTTGAGTAATTTTTTTCATTTGATGATACAGCATAAATAAACCATAACAAACATAATGATGATTATGTTCCCTTTAAAAAAACGACCTTTCTATCGTAGGATAAGGTTGAATGGTAATTCATGTGAAACACTCGTGCAATAGTTCTAAAACCGAAAAAAGTTGTCACTTTCGTAGAACCTTAATAAAAACCTAAAAGGGGGGGGGGGGGAAACCAAAGCTAACATTTATCATAGTACTGGTTATAAATTCTAATTCAAATTATGCACATAGCTTTAATTTTCTGACTATTGTATATTGGGTCAATTTATTACAACCAACTGATATTTTAAAGCAAATTAGCTACAGAGGCACTCTGTTACACCCCCCCCCTCCTCCTGCAGGGCAAGGCTAGTATAAGAAAGGAAAGCTCAATGCTAGCAAAAGTAGTACAAGTGATTTATTTGTAGAGATATAAGTAAGCAAAGCGATTCGAATACGATTGTAGGAATTCTAAGCGAGTGTAAGAAACCGCTGCATTCGTTTGCATTGCAATCTTTCAAGAGCAACTGTTGTTTAAAGTGCTCAAGACTGAGGATTGTCAATCTTGAAAGGTCTAGCCTAAAACTAGGTCTCCAAGGCCATTGTATGGGCTTCAGCAACCATTGAATAGTCGGGTGGAATCGAAAATGTACAGGAAAAGGCAACAGCGCAGCATATTACCAACGCATCTTAATCAGTTTTTCTAAAATGATTTCTGAATACACTTTGCTGTATATTGCATCATATGGGTTATGAAATTCAAAGGTGGTCATATAAATTAGCCACTCTGGGTCAAAAGTTGTTGCAGAAATTAATTTAAAAAAATGCTACATGTTTTTCAATTTTTTATCATCTCAACATTATTCTTGTAGTGACAGACTCACAAGAGGTTGCAAAAAATTTCACTCTCTTCATTCCAAAAAATCTCATACTCTACAAAGATACATTTATTTTATTTGTGTTTGATTCTATGGAGCAAATTAATCTTAATCATATAAGGTGGGGAACAAAGTTTTTGTCAGAAATGATAGGCGGTGCCAGTCGAGTAGCGGTAGTTGCATTTACAGTCTAATTTGCATATTCATTTTTGGAAATGTTAAAGTGTATGCAAAATTTTGTTAGTAGTTTGCAGTTGACTCAATGATGAATAAGCACATTCAGATTTGCCAATCATTGCTGGAAAGGGAGGAAAATGATCTATTTCTCGATCACATAATCACCTGCGATGAGAGAAGTGGGTCTACTATGGACATTCTCCCCTCGACCATCCAGCTTGTTTTACCAGTGAGAGGGCAAAAAAGTCTAGATAGCACTAACCCACAAGAACGTCTTGTCTGTCTGTCTGGTGAGATCAATGTGGAATTATCTTCCATGATTTTCTTCCCAGTGGACGGACAATCAGTGTCGAAGTGTATTGTAGCTATTTGGACCATGTTCATGAAATTTTGAAACAGAGAAAGGGCATCGCTTGTGAACTACAAGGACGTTCTTTGCCTTCAAGATAATGCTAGGCAGCACACAGCAAAAGCCATGAAGTCAAAGATTCAGGAATTTGGTTGGGAACTTCCCATACCATCCTCCATAATCTCCCGACTTTGCCTTCACTGACTTCCACCTATTCCTGTCTCTACAGAATCACTTGAACAAATGCAAACCGAATACTTCTGAAGAGGCCAAAAAAATGTGGTCATCAGTTTTCTCGACTCTCGATTTTTTTTAAACAAGCTTTCTAAAAATTGAAACAGATGGCTGAATGCTATACATAACAATGGAGACTTTCTGAAAAGATATTTCTTGCTGCATCATTTTTTTTACAACCAATAAATTTCTGCCAAGAACTTTGTTGCCCACCTTTATATGCTTAGAGATCAAACGAATCTCTCACATAGTTTTTTCACAAATGAATGTTTCGATCCATTCATGAATTAACATACTGAAAGCTGGAACAGGATTAAGATTTACTGTAAAAAAAAAGGTTGCTAAAGCTTTATTCTTTGGCAGGATTGGAATAGGAGTTATCTAGTGGAAACTCAACTATCCAAGACGTTATTTGAGAGTTGTTGCGAATACTATTATGACTCGAAGACTTAATAAATTCCATACCGTATTTTCCTGCCTATAATCCATGAATTATATGTTAAGACAACATAGGGATTCCTTAGAGCAGACTTTATACTGCCGTATCTTATCTGAAACTTTACCCCTATGGTATATGCCCCTCCCGAAGTAACAAAATTCACATCGGCAGATTATGTGCAGGAAATTACGATAAGTTCAATTACACAATAGAAATTGGAATAAAATAATACTTGATAAAACAAAAACAATTTCTATTTTCTACAATAAATCTACAATGCTTGATAGCAAGTAATGACAACAGCTCGAATAGTAGCCTTTTATGCAAGCGATAAAGAACTTCATTAAGTAAATGATTCAAAATTATCCACGGTTGCCCTAAAAAATAAACACCTACTGAATCGGGAAATACCAGTGTCCCTTCTATAACAGAAATTATAACATTTATCTGAGAATAGGTAAAAAAAATCACACTCAGAGTAATATGGGAATTGGCATGAAAAATAAGACTACTTCAAGGCGACTGTTGGCTAAAAATTCTCATTCAAATAATTGACTATTGTTGTAATACATGTAATGGCTAGGCGATATTCTCTTCACGTTAGAGATATGATGTTCTTATTGTGTGTCGATTTTACTTTTAGCTGTTTCAAATCTTATCTTTTTACAGCTGCTTAAAACAATACTAGCCATGATTATCTTGATACGTATCAAATGAACGTATAGAAGTTTGAAAGCCTCAGATCAAATGTCTATGTCAAATGCCTCTAATGAACACATAGTAGATAAGAAAAATGTGACCAAGACATTTTATCCTCATGCCTATATAAATAGGATGTTTTTCAAAATGTTCGTCCATATTTTAAATGCTACGTTAACAATATGCTATTAAAAAAGAACACAGTATGGGAATTAATTGTAAGCGCGAAAAACCAAATTGGAATTAAAGTAACCCAATGTCTGACTGAAAATCGCAGAGCCTTTATTTCTTCTAATGAGGGTGTCCTAATCAACACCCAAAATCAATATTCGTGAAATAGCTTCCTGTCCTGTAATAACCTATGTACATACTGCAGCGAATTCAGCTTATGAACAAGCTAAATACTGCCATTTTATTTCAATCCCTTACGATACAGTTATTTCTATGAGAAACATATGCGAAAAGTGGATTTGAATCCACCAAAGTATAGATTATTATACACACAGCAAATTACTCCGATGAACAAGGAAGAATTCTACAACACTCACTTTAGCTGTCATTACCGTACTTTTTAAAAATCCCATGTGTTAGCAATAGATGCGTGGACAAACATTCTTAGTAGCACCATGACTTGTCAGGTTTTTCTTTCACGACATGAAAAAAAAAAGAAGTTCGATACCGCTAACTCTATGGCTACTACAACAACACTAAAACCACTTTTGAAGTACGAGAGAAAGAAATAAAAATCGAAAAAAAATGGAGATATAGCACCGAATAAATTAGCTTTCACCTCAACATGTGTATAGGAAACGAAAATAAATGTATCGTACACCTGAGTCAGTGTTGAACTAAAAGCATGAAAAGTATTTTAGTCTAATAAATAGGCTGCCAATGAAATGACAAGCAATCACAGATGTGTTGTGTGGTGCTTCACTCTGCAGTTCGGCAATGTTTCGACGTGCACACCGACTCGTGTGACTTTGACTAATTAATACTTTGTCAGTAGTTCTTCAGTTAACTCGTCGAAGCTCATGACAAACCATTTGGCTTCTTTCTTGACCCTTTCTCTGATCTGATTTCCGCCGAAACCAATAAATAAGTCCTAGAAATTTTGAGGGAAGAAAAGAAAGAAAATGATTTTAAATGCAATGAAATATTTTTACGTTTTTATTCAAAAAAGATCCAGTTCATGACTGATTAGTGGAAAGTCAAGGAACTGTGCATATAGATTTCAAGTATGTACGAAACTATATTCAGTCATGTATATTTTTAACATGCCGAAAGCTGGTAAATGGTGACTCTCAATTTGATGTCCCACAATTTGGCAGTTTCTCAAGCTCAAATTACTAGACATTTTGTGAAAGCATGAAATTGCCATGAAGACTTACATAGAAAATATAGGGTGATTCATAATGAAGTATACAGTTATCCAAATGCTGTAAAACAGTAGCAATTGAAGGCGTAAACCACAACTGTGATCCGCTAGGTCATGGGTCTTCAACACATGGCCTGCAGGTCACATTTGACCCTTGGAGCTGTTTGAAGTGGCCCACTCAACTATTTAAAAAATGGTTGAAAACATTGAAAAAAGACGAGTCATTTCAGAACTAATGAAAGAAATAATTTTAGAATTAATGGAAAAATAATTTACAAATCAATAAGAGAAATAATTTTGTAATTTGTGATAGAAATTATTTCTTCACTAGTAAATGGCTAATTGCATAATTATTGAAAAGAAATGATTTTGCTCATGCTATGTTGAGAAGGAAATAATTTCAGAATTATTGAAATAAATAATTAAAGAACCATTTAAAGCGATTTCAAATTAAAATTAAATCACAATCAACTTAATTCAACAGAAACTTTCCCAGAATCTGTGAAGAAAGTGATTTCAGAACTAATCAAAATTGTTAACAGAGGCGGATTTAACAGCAGGTGCACTGGGCACTTGCCCGGGGCCTAGCTTCTATATATAAAAAGGGTCCCGAAAACTTCACACTTTTTTTCAATTTAAGGAGCCCGATGTTTTCTTTGCCCTCAGGGTCTTGACAGACTTTCATCCGCCTCTGATTGTTAATTAATAAAAACTTATATCAAAATAAATTAGTCTATCATTTTTGCTCCAATACAACTCAAGGCTTCATTGGCTTCTTTTATGAATATGTTGCTGTAAATTACCCGAGTAAAACTTTGTAAATCTGTGTGTGCAATCTTCTTACAATTATAAATACCTCAGTGTGAGTTGTTGGTCCACAGGTTCTCTGGTGATTTCAATCTGGCCAGTGATGGCTGAAAGGTTGAAGAAACCTGTGCTATGTGGATGTATGCCTGCCCCCCCACCACAAGAATGGAGGTGACTGCTCTAGCATGGGGCCCTGGACCATTTTTTTTTCTTCATACTATAAAGATGCCAGTGAACTGTCTGACCTGCCCCCCACAAAAGACCCAACCTAGGGCGGTCTCTGCGGGGCGGGGGGGGGGAAGGATGGGTAGATGCATTCAAGTTTTTGTTCCCTCCCCCACTGAGAAAAGTGTCATAGGCTGAAGTGCATTTGCCACATGACTAGTCAGCAGGGTTGTCTTCACAGCACCAGGCAAATATATTCTGGGAACCTCCAAATTAACTGAAAGTACCTGCTTATAAATTTCTAAGCTTTCTCTTGAAAATCATTCCATGTGTCTGGGTGGGTCCATGCATTAAGACAGCCTTGCTAGTCAGCTAAAACGTCTATGGCTGCAGTGGAGAAGGTGTTTCGTATACTTGAATCAAGCAAAACAGAATCAGTAACTGCTGTGAAGCGACCTTTTCAATCCAATTGAAAAATTAAAGTTTCTACTGGAGTCCTGCAACCATGGCATCAACCAGAGACTAACATATCCAGAAAAGAGCAAATTTCGGGTCATTCCTTGACATTGAAATGTACTGAACTCACTCTTAACTGGCTAGTCATGAGACACACGTGCTATGACCTACTTACATTACTTCCCTCAATAGTGGGACACAAACTTTATGAGTATATCTACCTAACAAATCATAGTTGTAGCCATTAACCTGTTACTGTTAACTTATTGTTTCACAGCATTTGGAAATTGTATATTGCATTATGAATCACTTCAGAGCAGAATGTTTTATATTCTTCTGCAACTAGCCCTCAGCTAACCAAAAATATTTCTACATAAAAATACAGTTCCTTCCCCCCCCCCTTTTTAAAAAATTCTTCCTAAAATTGCTCTACAGAATCGCTGATTTTTTTGAGGCATGATAGCAATTTTAGTTATATTCTGCTTTGAGGTGAAGCACCCTGTATTATCTTGCGATCCAGTGATTTTGTAATTATCAGTGGATAATTACACTTGGGCGATGGATCAGTGTCCAAGTGTGAGGCACCATTGTATATTCATTTACAATGGAAATGTTGAGAGAAAATGAAAACTGCTAAAATAAAGTCACTTACTGCAGGTGGACATGCCACGAGATCTGTAACACCATCTCCTATCATCACAAGCCTCTGATAACCACACCTATGTTTCAAATAAGCGGCTACCTGAGCTTTGCCATCTTGGTCGCACGTTGGTTCATTCTCATCAAAACCTGCATATGTACCTAGAAAAAAAAATTTATATTTAAGAATTTTAAATATTTTGTATGATGAAGTCAAGTATGATTTATCACTTATAAAGAAGGTGCTTTTTTGTTTTTTATCAGAAATGTCAGATACTTACACAAGATGTCTCAAAATTACATTAGCAAATTTTAAGGGGGTGGTAAAAACATGTGAATGAAACATGTTCATAAAGAAACATGGTCTGAAAATATTAGAATGAGATGTAAGACCTAATTTAATAGCTTCATGTGCATGTTAAATACACAAAATAATGTAAGAACACATGTTCAAAGTTTACAACCATGAAATTTAACAACATAGACTAGCACGTCTAAACCAAATATGAACCTAGTAACATTCCTCTCAGGAGTTTCCAATGCCCTTTCTTTGCTCTCTGGCTATTCAGAAAAGGCAGGAGGGCAACAATTACCCCTGGTTTATCATGTTTCCAGTTATGCATTCATACGCAAGATGGTCATTTATATTTCTTCGTCCTTTACCAACACTTTATCAAACATAGTTTGCATACATTAAAGAAAAATCATGTTTTGTAGCCATTTCTTCTGGCAATTGGATTAAACACATTTTCAACATCAATTTAGAAATCTAATGTCAATATTAAATGCATAATAACAATAAAAAGATATGCTTACCATCGAAATAATATTTTATTCTGTTAGCAAAAATATGCTGATAAGGAATTCCAAGTTCTTTCGCAACTGGCTGTATGATAGTATCGAATCCACCGGACACTAGGTAAACAGGCACTTCTTTCTGGTGTAATATCGAAACCAAATCTCTGATTGAAAAGATAAAATCGCAGGTGTTAAAAACTGCATACAGGAAATGATAAAAAGGTGCAACAATGCATAATGACAAACATTGAGAGAAAAAATCATTTCGCCAACCGAGCAGAATCTGCTGATCAGACTTTTTTACTACGATATAAACCTCCCAAGGAAATTAACATGAATCCAAATAGACAAATCTTTAAAAATTCATAAACATCTAAATTCTGTGACATGAATCTAAATTCTAATAATAAGGAAGAAACCCTTTGCATTGACTGGCTTGTTTTCCCACCCTCTATAACACTCGACTGAAATTGAAATAATTGCACTTTCCCAACCTGCCAACTCTCCAGAATTTCTATCGATCCTTCCACTCCCCAGGATTTTCAGAAATTTTTCCCGATTTTTACCAAAAATGAGATTTTCTTTAGATTTTAGCAGAAAAATTACAAGGGTTAAGTGTACGTGTGTCATTTTTGGCATAAGCTTTGCAGAATGAAGAGTAGGCTAACTGATTTTTTAAATTTTTTTATAGGCAGCATTTTGGAAAACTAGTTCAGTCCAGCTCATGTGAATTTCTCGCTCATGAGAACGCTAGATTTAGCATATATGTAAATTTCCCTCACCCCTGTTTCATTAGTTCTGTAAAGCCATCAGAATCATCTGTGCTGTACTCGGTCTCACTTCCACATCGGAATGTGTTTAGTTTGCCGCATGGTCAGTCTGGATTCTGCTTTACATCAGTAACCACGATTGCCGTAGGTTACAGTGAATGTGGTCAAGGCCATCTTACCAGTACCACGGCCCCCTGAACAAAGTGATATTCTGGGGCCCTAATTAGCTGAAAGTACTAATACTTTCAAAGTAAATACTCCTGCTTATAATCATTAGCAGGTACTTTCAGCTAATTTTATGCTTTTATGCTGCTCCTATGCTTTCTCTCCAAAATCATAGCACCAAATCTTAAGACCCCTTATGCACTTGAGGTCCTGGACCATGCCTGTGTGGGCCTATGCATTAAGACGACGCTACCTGTGTTATTCTATGAGAGCTCTGAACAGTTGATGTGCTGTGCCGACTGCATGGAAAAAGCTTCAGCAATATGGTTGTATTGAAAATAAAACTGGAGAGATTCCAGATAACAAAATTGAGCGGCAAATGTGTTTTGCATAACTATATTCTACTTAGGGAAGTACGCAGGACCTACCGGGGGGGGGGGGAAAGAAGAGGCACACTTTTCTTCAATCAATTGATTTTTAAATTTTTTCACAAAAATGAATTAAATTTTTTCAATGGGGCTATGGCGGCTGGAGCCATTTTCTCCTCCCCCACCACCTGCGAGAATCTCCGGATTTCTGGACTTCAAAAGTTGGCCCATCTATCCAGATTATTAGTCTAACTGTAACCTCACTGATCCACACGAGTGAGATGCAGCTCGAACTCAACATATAATCAAATGGCACTCAAAAAACAGCCAAGAAGATCACAAACATTATGCTATGATCTCTGCTGAGGATGGATCCAAGCATAACATGAGAACAGCAATGGATATTGTTTTCATCTCGCCATTATTTCATTCCTATTTTTCAATCATATATCCTGCTTCTGATTCGAAGAAACAAAATATACTCTATCGCAAATGTGGGCTATTCACCAAACTTCAAACTTTTTGTTTTAGTGAATGTTTTCTTTCTCGAGAGAAATACTGCAGGATATAAGTTATACAAGAAAAGACGATGATAACCACTCTAGTTGTCATAATGCATTATTTTGATCATCACACAGGAGAGAATGTATTGTAAAATAAATACAGTTGGCACTCAGCATTTGCAGTTTTCTAGAAAGCACTTTTCTCTCAGTGTTAATTCTAGTATCAGAACAAGATATAAATTGTACGTGTCAAACGTTTTAAAAAAATCCTCCTAAAACATTTTTTTGATGCTTCTGGAAATGTTTCTAGGAGACTTGTTTAGATATTCCTTGGGAAGTTAAGAACTTGTAAGAAAAATTCAAAATATTGAAATTTTTTAGCTTCAGTGTTTCCCATTATTACGTCATCGATGAATTCCGTCACGTATGGTCCCTTTCAGTGCACATGAGCTCCAAGGAGATTACAAAGGGAACGAATTTCTCAGTCTAGTGGACTAGGGTGTTCACAAAGAAAGTGAAAGAACGTGGTTCGATTCCCTGTAAAGGCAGTTGAATTTTCTCCCTTTCCAAAATTCATCTACGCAACAGCCAGTTGTTAAAAAACCTTCGTATGTATGGCAGAGTGACGTCATCCTTTCAAAGGAAGCCTTGTCACTATATTCTTACAAATTTACTGGAATGGAGAAGAAACAGCTAACAGGCATTAATGTTCATAATGTTCTTTCAGAAAACACAGCAGAGAATCACTGGATGCCCATTTCTACTTCAGCAGTCCAAAGTAGATATAAACGAGATGCCTAAAAAACAAAGCTTGTGGTTTGCATTATTTGTGGATTTTTCAAATTCGTGGTAAACGCAACCCCTGTGAATACTGAGAGACTGCTGTAGTGAACAATAAAAACTATGTTGCTTAAATAAATACGAATCAAATATATACACACCTAATGCCTGGCGTTAACCTAGGCTTGCGAGTATCAATGTATTGTTTCATCATTTCCCACGTTGGCTGTATCAACTCGAGCCTTCTGGACAGTGCTTCACGAAAAGTCATGCCACCACGCATAGCTTTTTGCGTCCTAATAATTTCAACCAAAACAATAATCATAAAATATATCAATGTAAAATATGTATGCTATGCATTAAAAAAACTACTTTCTCTGAATTTACCCTTTACTTAAAAGGGTAAATTCAGAGAAAGTATTAAATCACCGAATTTCTGGGAAGAAAGGAAGGTGAAAAAAGGAATTTGCCCGATATTTTAAATAATAAAAGGATAATCCGTAAAAGCTACAAAATCAATAACACTGCATATCTTCAATTGCACTAATAAAGAGAAGCAAATCTTCAATTGCACTAATAAAGAGAAGCAAATCTTCAATTGTACTAATAAAGAGAAGCAAATCTTCAATTGTACTAATAAAGAGAAGCAAATCTTCAATTGTACTAATAAAGAGAAGCAAATCATGAATATTTGGTGCAAAATTACTTTAATAGTTTAAAATTAGGCGAATACATAAAATCGCAACTAACAGGACCCCAAAATTATTAAGATGCCTCTGTCCCGCTATTTGGCACCGGGCCCTACGTCTGATAAGGGCAGCCCTGTGTAGACACACCTATATTGTATACACAAAATTAGTTGCCAATTGTCCAATCATGCCACAGCATCCCACTGACTCTTTTTTGATAACTTGTCTTACTGAAAAGCAACAGGCAAAAACTGGCCTTGAAGGTGGCAATAGTACCAAATTCGATGACCAGCAGTCTGAGATTATTGAGCTTAGCATTATCTCATAGTCCAGTGTAGTTGGTACCATGTATGACCAGAGAAAAAGTTTTGGTGCAAATGACTAAAATACAGCAAAACTTTTGACTAGTGCCCCGATTCTTTTAATTAGAAATACTTCGCTGAAATGAAACATAAGAGGTAAAGTAACATCCTTTTTTTATACATACATTTCTGACACTTCCTTTTCCTTTCCTGCAAATTTTGCCAGCTCATCGATTGCCTCATCTGCACATACAGTAGAGTCAACGTCAAAGCACACCGCGTCTGCAACCCTCCAGAGAGCTCGAGCTTGTTTTTCTTCATAGGCTGCCACACTCATAGGAACGTAGCCTTCGTACGTGTGTTTTACAAACATTCTCTATAAGAAAAATAATTTTGTCACATTTATATAGATATTCCAAATATTAAGTACAAAAATTGAGATTTCTGCATGCACAGTTCTGATTTTAAAGGATACATGGAATTGGTTTGATATACAGTTACATAAGTTACTGCTAAAGTCTGAAGTGCAATCAATTCATAACGGGGTGGCCACTTCACGAATTAGGCACAAGTTTTGGCCGAAGTCTGAATTGAAGAAATGATTTGGACTTTGCTGGCCATTTTGCGAAGTGGCCAGAGATCCCTACACCAAAGTTTGATGTACTGATGTAAAAATGGCTTAGTAGGAGTCAAATCCATTTTTTTAATAGCCAAAGTGAAATACATGTTTATATATTGCAGCTGCATTGGATTAGCTCTGTTTTTCCCAACCGTTTTTAGGCCATGCCCCACCAAAGCCTTTCTCAAATCCTGAAGTCTCTTTCATCAGGGCCGTAACTTAGACTTTTGTCAGGAGAAGTACACCCCCCCCCCCATGAAAATTCATAGCTCCATGACAAAGTTTACATCCTTAAATTTTACAATCCAGGGATTTTGCCCTTCCCTCTAACCAGTAATCTTTGTTATTCAAATTATCCAAAAATTTGTCCTATTCACGTTGCGGGAACCAAAAAGTGATTTACTCAGTTAAAAGCAGTGGTTCCTAACCACGGGTCCTCGGAGATACTTCGGGTGAGGGGTCGATGAGCTTGGACGAGATAACAATCAACTCATTGTTTTTACATTGCTACATACAGAATATTATTTTTTAAAGGAGTCCATGGCTTTCATTTTTCTTCTTTTTATTGGCACAGGGAGTCCCTGGAACACAAAAAGTTAAGCAACCCTTGGTTAAACCACTTCCAAAGAAAACACTGAAAAATTAAAAGAAAGAAGCGATAAAGAAATTATTTAAAAAGTTCAAATTTCAACTGATATGCAAAAATGATAGCGGGTTGTGCAAACTTCCACAAGAGAAAAAGAACTGATTCTCATATTGCACCCCTTCCCCCAAAATCAAATTGCCCCTCAGGAATCACCAGATTAGCTACATGTGACGAGAAGAAAAAAAAGTGAAACTTGAGAGAAAACTTAATTAAATAAACATGTAGTTTCTTTTTCTAAATTTTGGAGAGAAAAAATGTTTTTCGCATCGTGATTGTGGTTTGATGGGTTGCCAGAACAAACGTGGACGTAAAAATCACAGAAAAATATGGCAACTTGACGATGATCTCGAATCATGCCCTTTGTTATCAGACTTTGGCCAAGGATCACCGGCCACTTTGCAAACTGGCTGGGCCAATATTTAACGAAATTTGTCAATTTGTGAAGTCGCCGGCCCCATCGCGAATCAGCCAATTTTAGGCTTTGACAGTAACATATTTGTAATATTTTTTGCTCAACTGGAAAATCCAACCTCATCTATAAGGATGGATCAAATGAAAATGGAACAGGCGCGATGGGATGAAATGACATAGTTTATTTCAAATAATGTAATCTCAAATCTACACCAGCACTTTTTTTACCAAGTGGTGAATATCCTGCTTATAGAAGACCTTTTGAGTGGGATCAGAACCAGTTTCGAACATTGTTCACGATTTTTCTATTCAAATGGGGTAGAAAAACTGTCGTCGAGTTTGACCAAACGAGAGACACATCGTTATAATACTTACAACCAGGATTTTTTTTCCGATATAGTAATTAATTGTTTATTGTCATTAGAAACCCTCGAATCCCCCAATGTGATCACATTAAGCAGCGTGCACCGCATAGCATATTCCACCAAAACAATAAATCCTGTTTTATAACAATTTTCCCTGATCTGAAACAAAAAGAGTTTCATGGCCATCGTGTAAATTAGAATTCAATTTCAAAGTTTTTGGCTTTTATGGGCAATGTGAAGTATAGTTTTTATCTTTCGATGTTTCGTTTGCATGAGTGGCGAATGAAATTAACACTTTTGCACTCGCGTGAACAAAAACATCGAAAGACAAAACTATACTTCACGTCAGCCAAAAAAACCTGAAAACTTTGAAATTCAATTCTAATTTTCCCTGATCTGTTGAGTATTGTTGCACAGGAATAACAAAATCCTTTTTTTTTTTTTCTGAACCATGAGAAATTCCTTCTCAGTGAAGTTATGAAAAGTTGAAACCAGTGCCAAAATGTCCAACTCCTTCAACAAAGTAGCTAAACGGGCTATTGAGATGCATCAACAAATGATTTTGATTTATACTATTGACAGTACAAATACAGTGGTGCACTACAATTTAACACTAATCAGGTGCCAAAACAATGTCAAATTACCTGACAATATTCTTCATATATGTTTCCCCCAAAATGTGAGAAAATAACTGATATAGGCTTAAATGTTATGATAAATCAGTTATTATACATAACTAACCAGGTATTATGCCTACTTATCAATCAGCTTGGTAAGTTTGATAAATGTATCACTTTTTACCAGCAAATATGCATAACAACCAGCGTTGTTGGTAAATTTGATAAATGCTTGAAACCCATTGCTTTTATCTGTGATTATGCATAATATCCCAAAAATGAAAAAAAAATTCTAAATGAGTCTAGTATGTATGATGAATACAGTCAGACTCCGATATAATGACAACAAAATTTTACGATCGTACCCCAATATAATGACAATACACGATAGTGTTTACCAATGACACTTGAATACTATGCATAATCACCAGTAAAAGCGATTAATTTGGGAAAATTTAATGAACTCTGCTTTGCAATTATGTATAAAAACTGGTAATTATATAAAACCACCACATTTATAACATTTAACGTTACATATACAGTGACATGGTTAATTTTACTGCACTATTTGTTTTGTTTGCACCTTCCCCCCCCCCTCTGAAAACAATGCCTAATAGCTATGACCTGGTAATGATGTGTCAAACCATTCTTAGTCGACAGAATTGTTCCAGACATTGCTGAGGACAATCACCATTCTAAATGTCATTATCAGTCAGAATACTCATTGCAGAAAACAAACCATGTAGGCAACCATGGTAACATTATTTCGGAAGTCACTGTTGGTCAAGAAATTCATTAACTCATTCAAATCAAAAAGGTGCTGACATGAAGAAAACATTGGGGGATCTGAAAGTTGCTGGTCATTCTGTACATAGGGGACTGAGGCACACACGCAGGAGAGGGTGGGTGTATTGCAATGCTTTTCCAGAAATTGGAAGACTCGACACCCCCCCCCTACAAAATTTATTGGGGACGGGACGGCTCAAATGGCCCCCAGTCCCTAGGTTCTGGCGCCTATGGGTACACATTGTTAGAAAAATTAATGGTTGGGCACCACTCTATGCATTATTATTTGTCAACCAAACTCCCTGCCGGCTTTAAAAAAAACACATTGTTAGAAAACAATGGTAACATTTCACATGTCATTCATAGTTAAGGAAATACTAGTTTAAAAGCTATTGTTGATAGTCAGACTTTTTGCACACACAGAATTAGAAAAAATACATTCTTGGTAACTAACATTATGATTGCCAAACAGTAACAATGTTTCAAAGTCACTGTTGGTGAAAAAAACTCACTACACCCATCATTGGAAAAATACATTGTCGAGCAATGATGATAACACTCTACAAGTCATTGCTGGACAACAAACTCTCTACAGACATTTTTAGATAAAAAATATTATTGGACAACCACAGTAATGTCATCATGAGAGCCATTGTTAGTCAAAGAAACCATTGTTGCAAGAGTATTATTTCTAGTTAAATCATTCAAGACAAAAAAAAAAAAAAACTAAAGTAGACAATCATCCAAAATCACATATCAATACGAATAGGCGGGGGTCAAGTTAAGGCCCCTTATATATAATGTCCTTTGAGGCAGAGGCATACTAATGCCATCTATAACAGAATGCCTCTGCGTGAAGCTCATGGCATCACTGAGGAAGGTCATCTCACCTATAGCCATTGGATTTACTATCAAAAAGGGTCTAGATGGCGCTTGCTATATCCAATGGCTATATGTGAGATGACCTTCAGTGACGTTACAAGATGCACACAAAGGCCTTTTGCTATAGATAGTGATAGGCATATGCAGGAGGGGGGGGGGTGTGAACCAATGTTTTTAAAATACAGAATGCAGCCAGTTTTGATGAGCCCCAAAATCTGTGGGCCCTGTTTGTCCATGCGAGATACAGACACTGGTCACGGAGCCTTAAGAGCAAACAGGGTCACATAAACACAATTTTTTTTAGAGCAATATCAATTCCAGCCATCCAAGAGCTACCTTCACATTATTGCCCAACCTGCTATTAATCGGACTCAGACACACCATGTGAAAATGATGAAATGATCAAATTATAGAGAAGGAATTAAATTACTGAACCATAACTTTCATTTTTTCAAAAAAGTCAGGTAGCAATATTTTGTAAGTCATTAATTGTCAACAAATTCATTACAGAAATAAAATAAAAAAGTACACCATTGAACAACTCTATGGTGGTAATACCTTGAAAGTCACTCCTATTTGAAATACTCTACCCTACTTTACCTAATACCGGTCATATATCACCGTATGACAATTTCCAACCAATGGTGTTGGGTGGGAAATAAAGGTACCACCTATCTGTGGTCGCCCCAGGTTCGGTAGGTAAAAAACTTGCTGATGTTTTTGCCCAGATTTGAATCTGTGGACCTTGATGGAAACCTTCATAGTGGAAGACGAGCATCTTACCACTGCACCAGTCGACCACTTGAAAGACTAACCTGGGAGAGTCATGGTAATAGCATTTTAAAGGTCATTATTATCCACCAGACTCATTATCACACACATTGTTAAAGAAAACACATATAATACTTCAAAGCTCACTGTTGGTGCAAAAAAAACCCTATCTATACACATTATTGAGCAATGACGGTGAGAACACTCATTATTGGTTAACAGACTCTTATTACTCTCAAAACTCTCAAACTTACATTACACTCTCAAACTTATATTGTTGGAAAAAATACATTATTGGACGACAGTGCCGTCTTAACGCATGGGGCCCACCCGGGCACGGCCCGGGGGCCTCAAGAGAAAAGGGGCCTCACAAAAATAAGATCCGGTAAAAAATTTCTAGAATTTACCAGTTAGGGCCTCAGAGAAACCACTTGGCCCGGGGGCCCCCGATGCTCTTAAGACGGCCCTGTTGGACGATCACAGTAACAAAAACCGAAAAGCCATTGTTAGTCGAGAAACCATTGTTGCTGGAAAAATTCCACAACAATATTCATCACAATCGACAATCACCCAAAGTCAGTGCCATCCTTATGGGCCAAGGGGACCTCAGGAGCACAGGGGGACCTCTATAGTAATCAAATCCGAACTAAGGAAGAACCATAGGAATAAACTTGTATCCAGGACCGCAACTAGATACTTGATCACCTGAAGCAAGTGCACATTTTAACGCCCCCCTCATGGCCCCCACATAGGGTGGGCTGACAGGGCTGTAGCCCTGGGGCCCGGGATGGTTATCATCATTTTTTTACTTTTTCACGCTATAAATTAACTACAGAAGGGACCCGCAAAAGATCCCAGCCTAGGGGCCCCGCTACAGGATGTGGGGGCCATGCCCCCCCCCTACTTATAATGTTTAAGGTAAGGCTTGTGAAATTTGCACCCCCCCCCCTTCTAGTCCAGGGCATGAGACCCACCTGCTTCCCCCCTAATTGCAGCCCTGCTTGTATCCAACTTTCACCACCATTTCCTCCCCCCATAGAAATATATGGCACATGGGCCCCTCCCACAACCCCAATACTTCTAACAATTCCACGCCAATTGGTAAGAACTCCAAGGGATATATAGGTGGCAGTTACAACACTGCAAAGGGCGCCCCTTGCAACATCTCGCTCCGAGGACCCAACCCGCGATCAATCCGACAATACCACGTGTTGATGCAGAAAAAGAAAAAATCAATCAACAATATAAACGTAACAATTGAATGAAAAAAATGAATATAAAATGAACGTACTTGTGGAGCCATGATCACTTCCATAACACGGTAAAACTAAAACCAACCCAAAGACGAAAAAAAAAACGGAGCTTCTCGTGCCCGTCGTGTGTGCGGCCCGGCGCTTATAAATGTAATAAAAGAGAACCTTAGCAACCGAAACGTCCACTTTTATATATATAGCCGCAGCGGAACGGAACTACCTCTACCCTACACTCACATAATGGGTGGGAAAGAAAAGAAAAATCAATTTCTTTCTTTCTCTTTTTTTTTTGCTAGTCTCCTCCTATCATCGAACCACTGGCCGCCGCTGAGATCACCCCATCCTAGTTTGCGTGTTGTAGAAGGATTTAATTTCGAAACTCGAAGAGATAACCATTTCTTATCTGTGCTCCTCCATGATTTCATCTTTGGGATAGCAAATCCGAGATATCGATTATTATTATTCGATAATTATTATCAAGGAAAAATAATTATCATCCAATCTTACCAAATTTTTGAACGATGGCGTGGGAAAACCGGCTGGCGTAAATCCAAACCGTACTATTGCTGAGTTCAAAAGCCTCATTTACGGTGTTATTGTTGTTGATTTAGGAAAGTCCCTTTTAAATGCATTTCCAGCAGGTGTTTGACAATAATAACAATAATAGAGCGGTTGTTGCCAGAATTCTCGACGAAAATTCCGGTTGGATATTGGAAATTATAGAATTATCATGATAGTTGATAGATTGATTGATTGATTTGATCGATGTGATAAAAGTCTATTTGGATGGATACACACAATGGACTTGATTTTGAAAGGTCCTCTCTCTTTCTAAATAATAAGAGGTAGTGAAAACCTAGCCACATTTCCCCTCGCCCTTCGCTGGAGGCAACAGCGGCGCCACCTTAGGCACAAGGACGTGATTTTTTTTTTTCCTCTTTTGAGAGAATTGAAGACTTTTTTTAGGCGCCCCTGTGAAATCGGCGCCCGTTTCATTAAATTTGATTTTTTTTTGTGAAAACCTTTTTTAAAAAACGAAAGAACAGATATTTAGTTCGAGAAAATCCCCTTTTAAAACGAACTTCAATGTTCAGGGGTAGTGACTGCGGTTAGGAAGGCTGTGTGCATCTTGAATCCTGCGAACTACGAGGCCGCAGAAGGCGCCAACTGAAGGGGGTGTGAAAAATCTAGCTTGGGAAGGGGGGGGGGGCAAAGATTCAAAACTAAGGGCCCAACTGCAGGACGTGAAGCCATGCAGTATCATCTTACGGATAGACCCATTTGCGACCCGGCCTGGAGCATCAAGTGAAGAAAAAGAACTTCATGATAATATGAGATCTCGTTACAATATTTTCCAGACGAAAAGCGTGAATAGTGGTAAACAAGTACTTGCAGTCAGGTAAGAGGAGCCCTGGAAAAAGGGGATATGCAGGGCCTTCTTAAGAGCAGTAAGGGCCCCTCCCCCGGACTGAACGGTTTATCTGAGCTCCCCCCCCCCCCCCAAACATTCTAGAAATGTCTGTCTATCGATTTGAAAGCTCATTCTCAAAAATTTAAGACCCCACCTCCACAATTGAGGGTTCCCAGGCCGTTCTTGGTGGGCTCATGCGTTAAGACGATACTGGGCTATGATGCTGTTAAGAGGTGCCCCAGCGTCAATGATGGAGCTGACCCTTATTCTAGTCGGGAGGGGGGGGGGTCTGCGTGTGTCATGCCAATACTTCTTATTTGCCTGAACACACACACATTTCACATTCCCTCCCCCCTCCCGACCCCACTCAGTTTAAAGATGTTTAAGAATGATTTGATTACATCATTAAAAAAAATAAAAAATACGTATCATTAATCCACGGCCGTATGTAGCCAGCATGGCCTGCTGGTCCATCCTGTCAAAATTGTAGAAAATGACCAATTTAACTTATATGAATCACATGTTTACTAGCCATGAGTTTGGCCTTCCTGCCCCAAAATACCAGTTGCACCCTCTGATTGAAATTTCGGGCTACGACTCTGTCATTTTAGCTGAATGGCCCTGACATGGAACGGGACCAGTCCATAGGCATAAACTTGTATACGGCCCATCTCCATTAACTAATGGGAAATATATTAGGTTTGAGGCCCCCCCCCCCCCACCGCCAATAATTCTGAGCTCTTCCAATATTTCCAATAACTTTACGCCTATGGTCCAGGCATGAATGTTATAATTTTTTATAAAGTCTGAATTTACTAGGAGAGAAAGGCCGTGAAAAATCTTCGCCCAGGGGCCTCTCTCTCCAGTGTGTGAAGTCCCCTGGGATGTTAATCGTCGAAAAGTGAGAACAGTGGATTCACCGGAAAGCTTCAAGGGAATCAGCAGACATCGGAATGGCTCGAGGTAAAAGCTCACACTGGTGAGCTCGCTATTGATCTGTTCCCAGAGTTTTCCAGAAACTAAGCAGTGGGAAAGAAAAAAAAAACCGATAGAGATAAAAGAGTTGCGTCATTTTACTTTTTTTTTCCAGTCCCATGTTCTGCGTCACCTCCTTTTCTTTTTCTTCTTTTTTTGTCCTGGCAACTGTGATGTCCCGTTTCTGGCAACGGACCATTAGTTAAATTTAAGGGAAGAGCACGTGTATGCGCGCGTGTGTGTATGTGAGTGTCAGTCCGGACTCATCTTCTGGCGGAACATTCCATTTTCAAAAGTCTTCTTTTCCTCTCCAGCTACCTTCCTCGGAAATGAAGGAGAGTGAATTTCCAAGGAATGAAAAATATATTCCCGTGAAGCTCTTAAGGGATTCCAAGAATATATATCTTAGTTTCTAATACGGTACTTACGTAGCACCGGGCTAAGCAATTTTTTTTTTTTGGCCTGGTGCGAAAACAATTTTGTGGCCTTCCACTATATCTGACCCCTACAAGGGTAAGGTTTCTGGAGGGGCCTCAAGTGTAGAGGCACGGTGGATCAATCTTTAATTTTTTATATTTTGCAGGACATTAGCTAGGAAATCAATGCGGGGGGAGGGGGGGCACGTTAAAAGTGTTGGCTTTAGGGCCCCCCCCCCCGTCATAAACCTGAAGAGGCGCGGTAGCCCAGGTCGATAAGATACTCGCCTAAAGTACCAAAGGATGTTTAGAGGTGTTGCGAGTTCGATACCCGGTTCGTCCTTGTCAGAAAACTTAGAAAAAGGGGTACAACAAAAAAACGGCGACATGACCGCAGAAAAAATTGCTACCTCAGGGAGTCCCCCATCGAGGGGTTAGCGCACCAACCTCTCGACGAGTTTAGAAAACAAGCCTATCGTTCGGAATCGGTAATAAATTGTAGGTCCCGGTCTAATTAGCCCTCGTGTGCAGAAAATGACCGTGGTGAGACAAAAATGATCAAATGATCAAAAACCTGAAAAAAGACTAAAATCTCTTATTAAGGCTACCCGTTGCTTACGCCAGTGTGTATTTTTTCCATCGTAATTGAATGCTATGCACTCGGATAGGGGCATCGTCGTGGGTGCTCGGTTTTATTTTCGGTAGGGTATTTTGATTTTTGACTTGATTTTGAGGGTGCTCTTTATAGCCCAGTATTTCTCAATCTCTTTTCAGCCCATGGCCCCCTTTGGGATATATTTTCTTCTTATCCAGGGCTCCCCTACCCTCATCCAAGAGCGAGATCCCTTTCTAATCATCGATTGAATTTAATCCAAACTAAATTTATATAATCATTTAATATGATGGTGGTGAAATTTATATATAAAATGAAAAAAAAATGTTTAAATATATATAAGATCTCTCTCTCTCTGGAACCCTGGTCCAGGCACGGATCCAGAAAATGAGGATTATCTCTCCCGAGAGACGAATTATATGGGAAAAATAGATCTGTGCAAAATACAGGGCAATCGAACGAACCTAGATAATTAATCGAACCTCTTGACATATAGCCTTACACTGTCTACGCCCACCTTGTGCTAGATTTCAGTGAACTTTGTTCTTGTGAGGATTTTACGCATAGATTTCTCAACGTCATGGGTCCCCGGGAATAGTAATGTTCTGGGGAACATACTTGGCTGGAAGTGTAACAGCTTACACATTAATATTTTAACTTACATTTGAAAGCCATAGTAAAAGATCTCATCACGTATAGAACTCCTTAATACACTCCTTAATATGAAGGCGTCTTAATCACGTAGGCTCCCTATGGATATGACGTCATTCCCATAGGTTGAGAAGGGCCCTGGCTCCATGGACATCTCTGCTGGATCCTGAAAAAGTAACCACATTCCCCCCCCCCCCACCATATTTTACTTCAAAGCTTTATTTTTTCTTCACAGCTCTCTGTGGCCCCTTCACTACTTGTCGTGGCTCACCCTTCATCTGACTTTTACTCGTAGCCCCCCCTTATAATATCTGAGGACCGCAAAGGAGGTCATATTTCTCCAGGTTGAGAACCACTACTGTAGACTATGTTGCAAAATACTGTTGATTCTCGAGCACTCACAGCACTCCCGGTTGTTACGCCACTACACTGGGATACAGACAGACCGACATGACCGCCCAGAGAGACCATCTTGGGGTGGTTTGTGCTCTTTCCCAAAGGGATGGACGGTCTCGGAGAGACACTGACATGCCCCCCACATCCTCGAGCAGGACCCCCAGGCTTTGATCTTTGGCGGGGGCCCCCCAAGCCAGACTTTTCACGGGCCCCTCTATAGTGAGTTTATAGCATGAAAAAACAAAAAATAATGGTAACTGTCCCGGGTCTCAGGGGTACAGCCCTGTCAGCCCCACCCTTGTTGGGGCCATGCACTGGGATACAGTTATATTTTTAACAACACACCAGGTGATTATGCATTGTAATCTGTGTTGTTGTTGGTACCGCTTGGGGGAGGGGGGGGCTACATACGCAACATACGTAGAATACGCTGTAGAAATGAATAATAAATAATATTACAATAAAATTTTGTTACGCAATAAGGAAAGGTGGCGGTGCCTTCAACTATAAAAATGTTTACGAATATTCTCTCTGAATACTGTGTAATACTAATTATTGAAAATTATTCACCCCACTGAAGGTGTCCCCCCATAATATTTCCGCACGAGGCTAATACTTGCTAGAGAATTTTCATATCTAAAAATTACATATTATCTACCTGAGAATTTTGTTATCTACATAGTAGGTGTCGACTAGGCCTTGCGTTTGGTAATGGCGGACTCGCGATTATGACAATATATGTATATCGGAGTTTAGACTGCCGGTTAAGATAACAGATAACCCACCGTGATCCGGTTAGCTCTGCAGTTGCCCGGAATCGGAAAATTTCAGTGAAGTATTCACAACACACTGCGGACATAACTATTACTACCATCACCACCAATTCCAGCGTTGAAATCGATTTTCTTTCGAAGGCGCTTCCAGATAAAACCCACTGCGGAATTATTCCGAAAAATCTCGAGCGGATAAAGAGAGGGGGGGAAGAGGACGATGACCTGAATATTTTAAGGTCGTACTCATTCTGTCTCTCTCGATACTCTCAAATTTTTATTCATTAATTAAAATTTCACTGCAGGCCTGATTGAAGGGAGCTTGAAAATCTGTAAGCATTGTTGAAAAAAAAATCCGTTATTATTGTTTAAAATAATTCCGTGATTATTAGTGAAAACAGTTACGAGTATTTTGGAAAAATTTCAGGGCCATTGAAAATTCCGTATAAGCTTTGTTTAAAAAAATCCGGAAGCATTGTTGAAAAAAAATCCGGAAGCATTGTTGAAAAAAAATCCACAGGAATTGTTGAAGAAATCCACAGGAATTGTTGAAGAAATCCACAGGAATTGTCGAAGAAATTCGAAAGCATTGTTGGGAATTGTTAAAAAAATTCGGAAGCTTGTTGGGAAATTTTTTAAGCATCGTTCAAAAAAATTCTGTGATCATTGCTGAAAAAACCTCTGGAAGCATTATTGAAAACATTTTTGAAGCACTTTTTAAAAAATTTCAGTAGCATTGTTAAAAAAATCCGGAAGATTTGTTGAAGAAAGGAACAATTTTTTGGAAACATTGTTGGAAAAAAATTAGGAAGAATTAAAAAAAAAAGTTCCAGGAACACCACTGCAAAATCTGGATATACTGTTGAAAAAAATCCAGAAGCAATGTTGGAGAAAATTCTGGAAGCATTGTAGGGAAATTCTGGGAGCATTGTAGAAAAATCTGGAAGCATTGTTGAAAAAAATAAGGGAAAATTGTTGAAAAAAATCTGAAAACATTGTTAAAAAGTGGTTAGAATTATTTTCCGAAAGCATTGTTGGGAACAAATCTGTTCGGTTAAAAAAAAAACGAAACATTCCGGGATCACTGGGGGGAGGGGGGGGGGTTCAATTTGTAATCATTGCTGGGGAAAAATCAGAAAGTATTGTTGAGAACAAATCCTGAACCTTGTTGAGTGAGAAAAATCCGAAAGCATTGTAGGAAAAATATCAGCAGCATTGTTTTTTTACTACACAAATACAAACATATCTATATCTATATATATATCTATATATATAAAATTGATTTTCTGTGTGTCTGTGTGTGTGTATGTTCTCTATACAAATCTACAATTTTAGATCGATCGTCGCCAAATTTTGCATATATACCAAATGGGACCCGACTTGAACGATAGGCTACTTTAAAATTTCGTCAGACCAGGGCAATGCCCCAAATGGGCGAAAAACTGTCCGGCAACAATGGTTTTTGGGCCTCAACAATCACTTTCCGAACGTTTACTTTGGTTACCGTGGTTCCCTAGCGATGAGTTTCAGACGCGTTTATGTCTTTACAATGGTTTGTCACTTCTTTAATGCTGCCAGTTATGTATAATAGTTTATGCCTTTATAATGGTGTGCCACATTTTCAATACTCTCAGTAATGAGGCTTTTTGAATAGACGTCATAATCATCACCATCATCGCTTTGAGGGTGAGGAAAAGGGTGATCCTCATAGAAATCACTATTAAAATTGCCGATTTAACTGCATAAATACGGAAATTTAGTGGGGGGGGGGGGTTTCCTGCCACATCAATAATTTTAAAAATTAAATTGAATTCTCGATTTTTGAAATATTGAGTTCGCTTAGAGATATACGAAGCCCAGAAAATTAAAAATATGAATAATTTGCCGGATCTACTTTTGAGTTGGATATCCATGTAATAACATTGATTTCAACTTTTTATTTATATCTTCTCAAGCATGAAAATTAAGTTCTCCGTATTGTCTTTTGATATTTATTTGCATAAATTCATATAGTTTAGGATGTTTTTAAAATTAGTTATGAGCCCGTAAAAAGTGGATCGAAAAAATTCCACAGCTTTAATCAAGCATTTTTGGAAGCTCAAACAGGCAGAAATAGATAACTTGAAGTTCAGGGGGAGGGAATTGAAATACCTAACACCCATAAAAAAAAGGGGGGGACTATTCATTTCTACGTTTCTTTAAATTTAGATTTATTTCTTTCATGAGTCGCGCAGGACGTCGCCATATTGGTTAACTTAGACACGGTTTGCATGTCCCTCAAAGAAAGAGGGAGATATCACGTGTTTCTAACAGCCTCATTGAAGAAAACCCGGGCAGCGCCGGGTATTATAGCTAGTATATATATATAATTGATTTTTTTGTGTGTATGTGTTCTCTATACAATTCTACAATTTTAGACCGATCGCCGCTAAATTTTTCATATATACTAAACAGCACCTAACTTGAACGATAGGCTGCTTTAAAATTTCGTCAGAGCTGGGCAAATGCTAGAAATGAGCCAAAAACTGTCGGGCAACAATAGTCCTTGGGCCTCAGCAATGACTTTTGGAATGCTTACTTTGGTTACCGTGGTTCCCTAACAATATGTTTCACACATGTATGTATATGCTTTTACAATTGTTTGTCACTTCTTTATATATATATAATCGTGCCAGTATTACGTATAATAATTTATTTCTTTATAATAGTTTGTCACTTTTTAAATCCTCCCAGTAATTGAAGAAAACCGGGCAACTTCAGATATTATAGCTAGGAGACAAATACGACCATATAATACACAAATTCTCAAACATATGATACACACAAATGCACACATATATAATATAAACAAACATTGTGTGACCTCAAGGGACTGTGAAGTCCTTCCACAGGCCTAAAGGACATATTTATTGAATATGTTTGAGCAAAGCTATTACAATCAAATTCCGTTATAACAAACTCCAAGAGACCGGAGAAATTACTTCGTTAAAATGAAATTTCGTCATAAATTCCATGTTTCTGCATTGTTCTTATGTAACTTTATCTGAAGGATTAGGAAAGTGTTCGTTAAAACGAGAATTTCACTATAACGGTATTCGTTAAAACGGGATTCGACTGTACATATTGTGGAACTTAATAGAATATATTATACTAGTACAGTACATTATTGTTTTTATATCTGCTTGCAATGCATTCATCAAAATTTTTCATGATCTGTACTTCTAACGAAATCAAAAGTTATACGGTTTGTGTTTTCATTATAACTAAGCCGATTGTGTAAAAAATGAAAAATAAATATATGAGCTCTTTTTATATAATGTTTTTATTATGTGTTTTGGCACTTGATATACTGGATTTTATCTATTTTTAATTCCATTTTGTTAGAAAAACATCAGATGCATTGTTGGAAAAGCATTAGAAGCATTGTTGAAAAACCATCAGATGCATTGTTGAAAAAACATCAGAAGCATTGTTGGAAAAACATCAGAAGTATTGTTGGAAAAACATCAGAAGTATTGTTGAAAAAAATCCGGAAGCATTGTGAAACATTGGTATCAACAACAATCGTGATTGTTTCTGGTCACTCACGATCATTGAGAATAAAAAAAGAGAGTTTTCGAGATCGATCAGCTGATCGGCCATGCAGATATTATTTTTCAGAGAGAGAGCGAGAGCAATGCGTCATCTTGAAGGACATGTCGTTCAAGGGGAAAGTTTTTTAGGATGTGTGTGGAACGCTCTTATATATACGTTATTACTTTTTCATGTGCGAACACAATTTTGTCCTCGGGGAAGGGGAAAAAAAAATCTGTAATATCTACGCAATAATGTCCTTTTATGGCCTTGGGACCGAAAAGGTCGCGACTGAACGGAATAACGTCCATCTGTAGTAATCATATTACACAAGTAATGCCTGATTGAAAAAAATTATAATTGAATAATTATACGTATGCCACAACAGTATAGGTAAATATGCCACGAAAAAATATCGTCACATGTACCATTACAATTCGTAAGATTAGTACGAGCATGATCTTCCGTAATTTTTATAAAATCAGTTTTGATGTCCCCTTTTTAAAGGGCAAAGTAAATTGCAAGGTGAAAAATTTGAACGTAGAACTTGTTATCAGAGGCTCATTATTCCTTCTTCCAATATTAATTATTTTCATTATCATTACCAAAGGCTTGATTTGTAGCGTTGTGGTCTGAATGAAACCCTCGATTAAAAATAGTGGAAAACCCCATCTTGGTACAGGCTCACACATATAGGCATAGGGTGTTGAGCAACCTCGCTCAGTAGGTATAGAGGTCATCTCTTATCTGCTTTAAAAACTCTTCTAGAAAAACTCTCTCTACATATTTATAGTATTTCCCTTTGGCTAACTACTGTATTAAAAATGGACGATATTAGACAAAACGTGACTGCCAGGAACGTCGGAAGCCGAAAAGAACAGGAGAGCAGAAATTCAGAATAGCGTGATGAAACACAGGAAACTCAGAAAATAGTGAGGGTGCACAGGAAACTCAGAAAAGAGTGAGGAAACGCAGAAACGAGATTGCTTCAGAAAAGGCAAATACAGTCGAATTCAGTTACAGCGAACTCCAAGAGACCGGAGAAAGTATAACGAAATTTCATTTTAACGAAGTAAAGAAATTCCATGTTTTTGCATTGTTCTTATGTAAACTTATCTGAAGGATTAGAAAAGTGTTCGTTAGAAAAGTGCCGCTGTGGTGGTCGAGTGGTTATAGTGCCGGACTCGTGATGCGAGGATCCGGGTTCGAACCCCACAGTGGTGGTCGGCTGAAGTTGGTTTTCTGTGGTTCCCAACTTCAAGGCGCAAATGCGAGCCGATCTCCTCGTTAAAAAGTCTCGCCACAGAGAGCAACAGTCCTACAACGGTAAATCATTCAACCATAACACTTCACTCATAGTTAGAAAAACTGGGGGCAGATGACAGTACTACACATAACAAGCATTACACAGAAACAAACTTTACGTCAGGTTGAACTACACGTACACGCACATTCCCGCATGTACCTATTCGTTGGGGGTTCGTTGGGGGGGGGGTTCCGCGGGGGGGGGTGCAGTGTGTGGTGTAGCAGTAGTAGGTAGGGCCTCCAAAAAATGGCTCGGGGATCCATGATGTTCGTTGGGGGGGGGGGGTTCCGCGGGGGGGGGGTGCAGTGTGTGGTGTAGCAGTAGTAGGTAGGGCCTCCAAAAAATGGCTCGGGGATCCATGATGTTCTTAAGTCAGCCACCTCGTTGGGCAATTTGCCTGTTGTGGCGTTGTATTTGTATTTGTATATTCGTTAAAACGGGATTCGACTGTAGAAGGACAGAAATTCTCTGGGGAGGGAGGCAAGTAGATGAGCAGAAATATAGAAAGGGCGAAGGAGATAGAAATTGGGAGGAGGCAAGTAAGCACCCCCTATATATATATATGTATATATATATGTATATATATAAGATCTTATCTATATCCCTATAGATAAGATCTTATCTATAGGGGACATTGGGCAAGTAGATGAATAGAAATTCAAAGTACGTAGTCAAGTAGATGGACAGATGGGCAGAAATTCAAAGGAGGCAAGTAGGTGAGCAGAAACACTGAAAAGAGGCAGGAAAGGAAGAAATATTAAAAAAGAGGGGAGAAGGTTCAGAAAAAGGGAAGAAATTCAGCAAAAAATAGCAAGGGCAGGATTTCAAAATTAAGCAAATTAAAAAAAAAATACAGTCGAATCCCGTTTTGACGAATATCGTCATAACGAAAATCTCGTTTTAACGAACACTTTTCTAATTCCTCAAATACGTTTACATAGGAAGAATGCAAACAACCTCAAATTCCTTTATAACGAAATTTCGTTATAACGAAGTGATTTATCCGGTCTTTTAGAGTTCGTTATAACGGGATTAGACTTATTCAGTAATTCAGAAATTAAAAAAAGGGCTGAAGGGAAAAAGTTCTCTCAGAATTAGTCATTCATTGAAATGACTTCAAAATATTGTCTCGATTTTGTTGATGACGTCTTAATATCTTAATAATGTAGACATGACACACGTGAAATGTAAATGTAGACGACACTGACTTATTGGTTATGTGGCAGATAATATGAACTCTGGTCGAATCCCGTTGTAACAAACTCCAAGAGACCAGAGAAATCACTTCGTTATAGCGAAATTTCATTATAAAGAAATTTAAGGTTTTTGTATTGTTCCTATGTAAACGTATCTGGAAATTGGAAAAGTTTTCATTAAAACGATATTTTTGCTATAACGGTGTTCGTTAAAATGGGATTCGACTGCACAGGATCGAAGGTGTGCTCCGCTTGTCTTCTTTTTTTATATAAGGCAGGAGGTAGAATTACTCCCCCCCCCCTCCCAACCGCCAAGGCTGACTCTGGTGATCCTTATTTATAGCGAAATTAAATGGCGTGTTCAATAATTCATCCATCATTGATATTGTCATCATGGTCACGGTGACAACAGGATGACAAGTGGACTTACCAAACTTGCTATTGTAACTTTTTGCACGTAATTGCAATATGCAGCAGTCAATTGGAGGACAGGATTCATTAGGCAATTAGAATCTGCATTCTGCATAGCAATCACATGGCGCATAATTTATCATTACCAAGGGACTGCTCAGGGTAAAACAGAAGTATAGCGATCAGAAAACTACAAAATAAATAATTAAAAAAAAAAAAAACAAATTAGGAAGAAACAAAAACAAAACAAGCTTTTGAATAGGAAATGATAATTGAAGGTTATCAAAATTTATTTTCTCAGACGAATTACTTTGGGGCAATATCTGACCTAGTTTCTGATGGTTGTTTGAAAATTTTGTGATAATCATAAATTATCTATACGATTATCTTTACTGTACTGAAAAAGTTAGATGCAGATACAAGCGCGTTTATCTTGAAAGTAAAATAAAATAAAAAAATTCATCCAAGGCCTTGGTTGAAAAAGAAGTGTGTATTGGAATAGAAGCCATTGCCAAGGTCAAAAGTAAGTTTCGACCAATTAAATTCTACCAGATGGTGAATATTGATGAGGTCTTTTTCCGAACTTGAACTCGTTCAGACGAACACCGGTGTGATATGTTGTGCATGGTTGTTTTTTTTTTCATTTTATACGAATATACAGTCGAATCCCGTTATAACGAACTCCAAGAGACCGTAGAAATCACTTGGTAATAATGAAATTTCGTTATAAAAGAATTCTAGATTTTTACACTGTTCCTATATAAGCTTATCTGAGGGATTAGAAGTTTTCGTTAAAACGAGATTTTCACTATAACGGTATTAATTGAAACAGGAATCGACTGTACTTTAGGCCAGGGAGGGTCTTCAACGTATGGCCCGGGGAAAAGTGCCATTTTAACGCATGGACCCACCCGGTCACGGCCCGGGGGAATTCACAAAAATGAGAACTGGTTGATATTTTCGAGAATATGCAGGGTAGGGCCACAGAAAATTCACTTGGCCCCGGGTTCATGATTCTCTTAAGAAGGCTCTGCCGGGTGCCACATTTGGTCATCGAAGCTTTTTTGTCGTGGCCCGCCGATCATTTCAGAAAATGGTTAAAAATATTGAAAAAAAAAAGTGATTAATATTCTAGAATTAACGGAAGAAATAATTCCAGAATCTATATGGATGAAAATTGAGAAATACTGGAAAAAGTAATAATTTTAGAATTTGTGAAACAAATAATTGCAGAATTAGTGAAAAAAATAAGATATAAATTAATGAGAGAAATAATTTGCTAATAGAAATCATTTCTATTAGCAATCAGTAAAATAATAATTGCGTAATTATTCAATGAAATGATTCTAAGATATATTGAGAAAGAAGATTTCAGAATTACCGAAACATAAATTGATCGATTGATTTAAAGTGATTTCAGATTAAAATTAATCTCAGAATTAATTAATTTAATCAGCATTTAAACTAAAACTTTTTTCAGAATTAGTGAAAAAAACTATTTCAGAACCAATCGAAATGGATAATTAATGTAAGAATCAATTTCAGAACAAATGAAATTCTTCAATTATTCTTGTCTCCGTTCAATTCATGAGCCCCATTGGATCCTTCTATTAGGATGTCACTAAATTACATGAGTTGGTGGACCGCAGGCTTCGTGGAAGTTTCAGTGTGGCCCACCATGTTTACTACTGCTAAACCAGACATGCACCTCGCAGTGCCGTCTTACGCATGGGCCCACCCGGGCCTCGAAAGAAGAGGGGCCTCAGAAAAATGAGAAGCAGTTGAATTTTTTGAATGTTTGCTATATGTAGGGCCTCGGAAAAATCACTTCGCCCGAGGGCTCATGATGCTCTTAAGACGGCCCTAGCACTTAGTCCATATTCCTATGCGGAACTTCTGACGAATTGGCACATGCTGGAATGACATGTTGGCTCCGTGTTGTGAACCTAACGTAAAGTTTGCCTCTTTGTAATGATCATTATGTGTAGCGTTGCCACCTGCCATCAATTTTTCTAACTTTGAGTGAAGTGTAATAATTGAAGTTTTACCGCTGTGGGCCTGTTGCTTTCTGAGGTGAGACTTTTCAACGAAGAGATCGGCTCGCATTCACTCCTCGAAGTTGGGAACCACAGAAAACCAACTTCAGCTGACCACTACTGTGTCGATGGTGGGGGTTGAATCCGGGTCCTCGCAATGTGAGTCCATCACTATGACCATTCGACCACCACAGCGGCTGGCCCACCGTACCTGATAGGTTGAAGACCCCCCTACTTTAGGCGAACGTTTCACAAACTTTCTGAACTCTAAGATCAGTAAAATATCAGAAAAAATTCGACGGACCACAATTAAAGTATATGTGGGCTGTCTCATGGCACTCCGGAGTCGGTGCCGGCTGACGTCATCGCCTTGACGGAACAGGTTAATTGCCATTGGCTACCGTGGTATTTCAAGGTCGCACTTCAGTTAAAAATAGAGCCCCTTTATATAATGAAGGCACCCCGTATATGAAGGCATCTTAGTTAAAAAGTATTAGAGCAGTGACGTCACGCATCTGGTTCGAGACCACACCCACTGGATCCAAGGCGCGGCAAGAGTAGCTTCAAAGGGATGAGACAGCTGTTACTGTATAGATTTGATTTGTGGGAAGGGCCTGTTTCTCGTGGATCGGGCTCAGGGAAAATATGAATTTTTCAGCCTCCTTGTATACGGTTTTCTTTGAGGTAGAGGCATACTTTGCAGTAGGGCATTGGGGCATGTGTGCTCGTGTTTAAAATTCAAAAGGCAGACAGTTTTGGGGCTGTAATAACTTGTGGGCCATGGGCATATATATGCCCGTTTGCCTATGCAAGGAACCGGCCCTGTATGAGCAATCAGGACAACACGTTTTGAAATCACTCGTAATAGGTACAGGCAATATTTTGCAGAGTTTTTAATTCCGAAATTTTTCAGACAGATGGCAGCACTTTTTTGAAAATTAAACAAGTGTAACTCTGACATCACAAGTACGTTAGATACACGCACCGCACGCCAGTATTATGTAATATTGTGCAGCCCTACTTTTTTTTATTTGGTTATCAACTTCCCTCCCCACCAAAGTTTATAAAATCGGGCTCAAGCGATACTGCACTGGAAATACACACTATCTTTAGTGTCGTGTTGGCTCAAGTGGGCCACAAAAATATTGTGGCCTCTGGATTGGATTACTGCGAATTAAAGTCGTACACTCTCAAGGGTGGTCCTAATTTGACCGGCCATCTGTCACGTGGCGTAAACTTCATCGCCTTCCGCTCTGATGGTAAATATACCCAGATGACTAGTTAGTTAGTTAGTGTTAGTTATCCTAATAGGCACAATCATCTATGATGAGACGGGTGATTCATGCAGAAAAACGGCACGGAAGCGATGCCAAACGTAAGATGAAACGTGAAGAGGAGGCGCATACATACATACATACATACTTACATAAAAGCAGCCGAATCGATCGGCTGTTCCATACATTCCACCCTGTTATTAATGCCAACGGGATTTTTGCTTTCTTTCTTGTTTGTTAGCTCTTCACAGACGGGTCTGGTGTAGTGCCCATTAGAAACAGAGATGGACGCAAGAGACTGACTCGATAACTACAGAGCAAACACAGTCGAGAACAACTCGAAGCGGTAGTGTGCGAAATGCCACTTTAACACACTAAACGGTGTCAATCAATAAAATTCTCGGGTTTCGTAAAAGATCACGATTATTTCCGTTCTTTCTTTAGAAAGAAAGAAAAAAAAAACAAGGGTAATTATATGGAGTGTGGGCGTTGAAACTCTGGAGGTCCGAAATACATAAATTTAGTTCGAATTCAGTGGGAGATGAACGAAAAGCAGGCTACGAGATCAACTCCTGTGCCAAAATGAATAACTGCTACTTAACCATACATGCACCTCGTGAACATACTCCTGAGGAATTAATAACGAATTGGTACAAGCCGGTATGTGTATATATGTGTTGCTCTAACGTATTTGCGTTGTCAGAGTTATGGGTGCTGTAGTGGTGCTGCCATCTGCCTATCATATTTTTAAGTGAAAATATTAGATCCCTGGGTTATCGTGTTACGTAATCATCGTGTTATAGGTCTGCCTACTCTTTTGCCAGACAGACTTTTACTAATGGGAGACCGTCTTGCATTATCGCCTTTTGCGCTGGAAAACCCAAGAAAATCTACTTTAGCCGACCACCACTGTGTCACCAAAGTTTGATACACAAGGTCTTTTGTGACACTTGGAAAATGCACATTAGAATGGGCACTACATACGTCTGAGTAGTGCCAGTTCATTTATAAACACGGTAAAGATGATTGTTGAGTAATGCGTGTTACGTGTTCGAGAAGTACTACTGCTACTAAACCACACATGGATCTCGTCCACATTCCTCTGAGGAATTTCTAACGAATTGGTATATGTTGGGATGTGCTCGTAAGTATTGTGAACTTAACGTGAAGTTAATGTGTTAACATTACATTTGTTACTGTGTAATGCTTGTTATGTGCAGTGCTGCCATCTGCCATCAGTTTTTATAACTATGAGTGAAGAGTAATGATTGGATAATCGTACCGTTGTAGGCCTGTTGAGACTTTTTAGAGACAAGATCGGCTCACATTCGCGCCTCGAAGTTGAGAACCACAGAAAACCAAATTCAGCTGACCACCATTTTGGCGACGGTGGGGTTCGAACCCGGGTGGAATAAAAATACTATAAAAGAAAAATCGAGAAAAACTGCCGAAATCGAAAAAAAAAAGTTCGAGTAATACTGCCACCTGTCTTCCGAATTCGGAAGCAACAAATTAGGACGAGGTCAGTTACCGACCAAAAGAGCGACCTAAAGAATGTCTGAGCATGAGAGTTTCCTGGAGATCGAGGAGATCAGGTCAGTTAGGGACCAAAACAGTGTGTAAATAATCAAAAGAGTGATTTAAAGAGCGAGGTACTATGTCAGTGAGTGACAAAAATAGGAGCGAGGGCGTGTAAAAGCATGGGAGTTGACTTACAGATCAAGGGACCAAGTTAGTGAGACACCAAAACGTTGTGAAAGCATGAGAATAACCAATAGAGTGACCTAGAGAACGAGGGACAAAGACAGTGAGACACCAGAAGAGTGACCAAGAAAGTGTGCGAACATGTGAAATGACTGAAAAAGTGTCAGCATCTAAAGTGACCAAAACAGCGTGTGAGCATTTGAGTGTCCAAGAGACAGAGGTGTATTTACAGGGGCGGGGGGCCAAGAGGGTCACGGAGCAGGGACGGCAAAATTTGTATAGCCCACAGGCGGCAAAATCATAAATACGCCTCTGCGCACATTCAAAGACATGCGGGCAAAAATATATCGATCGATTACATTCTAGAATCTAGAGTTATGCCAATAATGCCACACTATTGCGAGATTCCAGAAACTCGGAATATTCGGGTTGTCACCGCACTGAGATTGCGAGAGGTTTTTAGGTCACACATTGGATCGTCACACTCTGAAGGGTCGATTGTGTGAAAAACTGAGAGTGGTGGAGCATTTTAATAGAGCGATTTCACTTACGAAACAACGTTGATACGCCATCATCATTTGATCATTTCTGTAGCACCACGCTCATTTTCTGCACACGAGGGCGGGCTAATTAGACTGGGGCCTACAATTTATTGCCGATTCCGAAAAGCAGCCTGTTTTATTTTTTAAACTCACTGGTTGGTGCACAAACCCCTCGATGTGGGACTCCTTGCGGTAATAATCTTTTCTATGGTCATGTCACCGTTTCTGTTGTACCCCTGTGTCAGGAAAGTTTCTGACAAGGACGAACCTGGTATCGAACTCGCGACACCTCTAAACATCCTTTACGTAACACCTTCTAAAGCAGAAGGTGCTTTAGAAGGTGTTGCTTTAAGCGAAGTATCTTACCGACCTGGGCTACCACGCCTACTTGAACATCAAGACTCGGAAATGTGGTGTATTTTGAAGATTTTTTGTAAACATCTAACACATCACTGATTCTTAACGCTTCAAGTCATTGCGAAACTCAGTACAACTGAGTTTGTTGTATTTTTTCCTTATTTTTGGAAAATGACTGCCATGATAAACACTTATTAGATTATATTTTCCTTGCAATAATTCGGAAGGAAGGAGGAAAGAATTTTTTTTCATGTCTGTTGTACGGAATAATTAACAACCAACTCACGCATGCACATTAAATACATACCTATACAGTATGTACAAAAAATGATAACCGCTCTGATCTTGAGGAAAACTTGAGAGAAAAAACGGCCTGTGCCATAATATTGTGCTATTAATTATTCTTCATTTTACTCAAGATTTTGGAGCTTCGATAAAGAGGACAGCTTCGTAAAATAAGAAAAATAAGATTTTTAAGGAAGAGACAACCCCCTGCCATTCCCTCGTCCTGACTGTTTATATACGATTAATTCAAGTATTATGAAACATCATTTTCCCACGGGAAATTTTCTCATCTGGGTTAATAATTCGCGGAATAAAAAATGGCTGTGTCATATTACTCTGTATCTTTTTAGTGATTAGATCTTGATAGATGTGCACTTAATTTTTATGCTTCATAAGTACTACGTATTACAATTTTTATTGAGTTCTAGGGGATATACAGGATGTCTGAATGTCCACTGTTATCGTTGTCCGACAGCTGATTCCTCAAACGTTAGTCTTAAGGACTCAATCAATGGTCCGCGGGCAAAATGTGGCTCTCGGAGTCGTCCGAAGCGGCTCGAGACCCCAAACCTAATTTTGCGAAAATGAACTAAGCAGCATATTACCAGATCCCTTAAGTGACCCGTGTTGCAGATCCACATCACTTAAATAGACAGCGGTAAGATCTGCATAACTTGAGTGGCCCGCGGTGCAGTTCTACATCATTTAAGTGACCCGCGGTGCAGTTCTACATCACTTAAATTGCCCGTGGTACAAGTCCACCTCACTGAAGTGACCCGCGGTGCAGTTCCACGTCACTTAAATGTCCCGCAGTGCATATCCACATCACTTTAGTGACCCAAGGTACAGTTCCACATCATCTAAGTGACCGGCGGTGCAGTTCCACATCGCTTAAATAGCTCGTGGAATGTTTCCAGATCACTTGAGGGACCAGCGGCTCATTTCCAGATTAATTAAGTGACCAGCGGCACAGTTACAGAGCATTCTGAATGAGAGAACTCATAGTTTCCTAGAGCATTTTCCTTGAAAACAATAATTTTTTTAGAGCATTCTTTAAAACTATGGTTTCCTAGAGCATTTTCCTTGAAAACAATCATTTTTTTAGAGCATTCTTTAAAACTATGGTTTCCTAGAGCATTCTTTAAAACTATCGTTTCCTAGAGTATTCTTGAAAACCATTGTATCCCAGAGAATTTTTAAAACCCACTATTGGTAAATGCATTTTAGAAAACCGTCATTTTCCAGAGCAATGTTTAAAACCTTCATTTTCTAGAGCATTGTTTAAAACCATCGTTTCCTAGAGCATTTTCTTTGAAACTATTGTTTCCTAGAGCATTCTTGAAAACCAGTGCATTCTTTAAAATTATTGTATCCCAGAGCATTCTTTAAAATTATTGTATCCCAGAGCATTCTTTAAAATTATTGTATCCCAGAGCATTCTTTAAAATTATTGTATCCCAGAGCATTTTTAAAACCGCTATTGTTAAATGCATTTTAGAAAACCACAGTTTTTAGACATTGCTTGAAAAAACCTTCTTAAAACATTGTTTAAAACCATCGTTTTTCTGTGTATTGCTTAAAAACCATCGTTTTTCTGTGCATTGCTTAAAAAAACATCGTTTTTCTGTGCATTGCTTAAAAAACATCGTTTTTCTGTGCATTGCTTAAAAACCATCGTTTTTCTGTGCATTGCTTAAAAAACATCGTTTTTCTGTGCATTGCTTAAAAAAACATCGTTTTTCCGTGCATTGCTTAAAATCATCGTTTTCCAGAACATTGTTGGGCGCGGTAGCCCGGTCGATAAGATGCTCGCCTAAAGTACCAAAGGATGTTTAGAGGTGTCGCGAGTTCGATACCCGGTTCGTCCTTGTCAGAAAACTTTCCTGACACAGGGGTACAACAAAAAAACGGCGACTTGACCGCAGCAAAAAATTGCTACCGCAGGGAGTCCCCCATCGAGAGGTTAGCGCACCAACCTCTCGATGAGTATGAAAAAAACAAAAACAAGCCTGCCGTTCGGAATCGGCGATAAATTGTAGGTCCCGGTCTAATTAGCCCTCGTGTGCAGAAAATGACCGTGGTGCGACAAAAATGATCAAATGACCAGAACATTGTTTAAAATCATCGTTTTCCAGATTAATTTCATGGGATTAGACTCTGTTTTAACGGGTTTGCCGTTTTTAACGGCCGTTTTAAGAGCCCTTCCCCCCGAGGCAAAATGATTTTTCTGAGGCCCTCTACCTGATATTTTTTTTTCGTATGTTTTTATCAAATCTCATTTTCATGAGGCCGTGCCCGGTAGGGCTCATGCGTTAAGACGGCACTGGCCGACTAGCATCCCCTCATTCCAATACATTCAAGACAAAATGCCGTACAGGACTATTATAATCCTAGTCCTTGCAAGTTTTCAAAGTTTCAATCGACTGTATAGTTACAGCCCTCAAGTCAATGACTCGATATCAACCAAGATAATGAAACCAGAATCAGAAAACGTCCAAAAAAATTATAGAAAATCAATATTCATAAAATATTTAAGATTATGATTAATGATAACATCCACACAGCCCATAATTATTGATTCAGACGTGGAAACACGATGCACTTCAAAAACCGGCTAGACTATCGTGAGAGAGTTTCCGTCATTTTTTTTTCTAAGAGATAACATGACAGTCTTATCATTATCTTCATACTTATTTGCATCATTCCGGTTTTTTTTTCTATTTTTTTGTTGTAACATTCCGGTGAAGTAAATGGCTGATACGAGCCGATATGGAAGCAAATCATACCGGAATAATCCGCTCAATCGATTGATTACAGACACTTTTGGGACGGGAATGCTATCATCGGGTGAAAATATTTGATTACACAGCAACCATCCACTGATAAAAATTTTCTAAGCACTCGTAGGTTAGTATACTTCATCCAATATATCGCGAAATGTGTGTGTGTGTGAGTGACTTTCTTCATTCACTTTGAATGGTCAGGTGCTAGGCAACATAAAAGTAACAAAGATTCCCATTACACTTCATCACAAGATATAGAAAATACTTTACGAGAGAGAATAGTGTCTTTTTTTTCTTCTTCTCGAATACTGTATTATTTTGCTTTTGGTTGCCACTGAACGAAACTGAAACCGATGTAGTTCAGTTTTTTTACGATGCAATGTACGAAATAAAAAGTGATTCGATCACGAACTACGAGAAGGATTCGCTCGAATAGCTTTAATCGATTATTTCCTGGTAGTGGATAAACACTATCGATGTAAAAAGGTGATACTTGTACAGGCAGTATTTTTGGGAGATGGAGCTTCGAATTATTTCTTTTCCGGCACTTGTACTTTTTCTATGATATTACTTTTCTTCAGTGTATTAACCCTTTATTTATGACGTTATGAAAAGATGAATAAGAAGAAAATTATGATAAACATAAAAAATATATGAATATAATGATAAATAATAAATACAATTTACAAAATAGAATACTGTATTACGTAAATTGTTTGGTAGGTCATTATAGTTCTAATTAAAGACAAAAGAATATGAAAAATATTGGTTTCAAACAATTAGTTGGTTACATGACAAATTATCTAACCTCGCACACCGAAAGTACCGTTAGTAGATAAAGGGTTAATACAAATACAAATACAACGCCACAACAGGCAAAATGCCCAACGAGGTGGCTGATAAAAAGATATACGTTTAAACGTACGTTGTATACGAAACATACGTTTTGAGGAAAATAAAACTCAATACAATGGGTTTTTGGAGCTAAAATGTACAAATATTGAAATAGAGACTTATTTCAAATATAAATCCCTCACTTCAATATTTGTATAACAAACGCAAAATCCGTAGCCTGAACCTTTGTTGTAGCATAGGAATGTCTATTGTTGCTAAATGACGGTCTTTTTGCTGTTGAAAAGTGTTTGCATCTCAAAAGAATGTGTAGTGACCAAATAATCCTTCCTATAAATGTGTGACATATTGTATGTATCCCGCCCATCAGTTAACAATAACAAGTTTTAAATGATTCACTGGGCTAATGGTTTCAAACAATGTTCTGGGAAACGATAGTTTTAAAGAATGCTTCTAGGCCATTGTTTCTCAACCTTTTTGATATCACACAGTGAAGGTCAATGCTCCGCGGACCCCCCCCCCCTCCCTGCAGCGTCAGAAGACTAATTTCGACACCATCCTCCGATAAAATGTAAAGTGAATTTTTTTATAATTAGCATATTATAAAAATTGAATAAATTACAACTTCATAGCACAAAATGTGACATTAATTGCAATGGTAGTAAATTAAAATGATCTTGTGGACCCCTTACAAAGTACTCACGTACCCCAAGATGGAAAATATTGTTCTAGGAATCGATGACAAAGTTAAAGCGATTACTGAAAGAGTTTAAACAATGCACTGGGAAACGATGGTTTTCAACAGAGTTTCCCATAATAAAGATTTTTAACAAAGCTAAGGATAACGCGATGGGTTTTAAATAGGGCTGGGAATCGATTAAAATTTTTAACTGGTTAATCAAAAAAAATTAAATCGATTAATCGAATTTTAATCGAGTATTTTCAAATGCTAGTCACTCATAGCAAACGTAGTGTTGATAATTATGTATTATTAATTGTTGCTATAAAAACATGTTCTATTCATTTCACGCATCTATCCACTGAATGGATGTAAATAAATAAATAAATATCGAAATAGATTAACAAATAAAGGCCGCCCGCTTGAAGCCATTTAGTATTGCCCCACTTTGCCAAAAACATGAATGTGCAAATTTCTAGAACGTGGAAAATGACTTTTGAATGTTTACTCTTCCCATGTTACTCTATGGAAATGGTTCTCTCCAAATGTTTTGCAAAATGTGTTTAAATAGGGAATACACATTTGCGCTTTTTGGCAAAATTAGCAAAATAAGTGATCCAACTAGCTGACAAACCCAAAAGTAAAAATTTGCACATTTATGTCTCTGGCATAAGGGGAACAACATTTCTTAAATTGAATCTTGTATTTTTTTTAAATCAAGTAGTTTCAGAAATCATCACTAGTTTTCGTTGAATCGACTTGTGTTTCCTCATGCCGAACAATTTGATCGAAATATCGATTCAATATGGATTCAAATATTTTTAAATACGGTCACTTATCTTATATGTTATGTATAGGAACATAGTTTAAGGCATTTAACCGGTTTAGTCAAACAAATTTTTAAGCATTTTTAAAAAGCGGGTTTTAAAAATGTTCTGGGATACAATTGTTTTAAAGAATGCTCTAGGAAACGATGGTGTTAAACAATGCTCTGGAAAATGATGGTTTTAAACAATGCTCTGGAAAACGATGGTTTTCAACAATACTATGGAAAAAAGATAGTTTTCCAAAATGTTTTAAGAAAAACGATGGTTTTTGAAAAAAAAAAATCAAGATAATGTGATAGTTCTAAACAATACTCTAGGTAACAAAGGTTTTCGACAGAACACAGATTACGAGATATTTTTACTCGATAGTTTTCAACAAAATTTCTGATAACACTCCCAGTAGCAAAACTCAAAGTAGATAGTTCTTAAACGGATTGTGATTTTAATAAAACTATGAAACTCTCAAAAAACGATGATTCTAACAAAGCTCCGAATAACAATGGTTTTAAATAAAGTTCGAAATGATTTAAATGAAAGTGGCTCTAAACAAAGCTCTGAATAACAACTTTTTCAAATAATACTCCTCAAAATAACGAATGTTTTTAAATGAAACAAGGAAATGACACTTACTTCCAAGGAAGTAGAAATTATGAGTTTACCAATGCTACCCATGTTTATTCCGCAGTTTCGTTATTTTGACAATCACTAGTGCAATCAATCGAGTGCAACTCAATTTTTCTGAGCCATAAACTGCGTCAGTTACTGAAGTTGTTGCTGATTAAAGATATACTTTATCTTCTTTTAAATCCTGTACACTCTTATAGGTTTTCTATACGCAATTAGAACTTTGTACGAAAGAGAAAGTATGAAAATAGGTTCAATATATAACTGTGTGAGGTTACCAAAATTATAGAGGGCAAATAAGGGTGTGTAATATATTTTGAGCGAGAAAAAGAGAAAAAAGTCGCATTTAATGGAACTGGTGACCTGGATTTTTCTTAAGACTCGGCAAGAAATCAAGTTTCATAAGCCTGTTCTTGCCTCGAGACGAACAATTCTAGATTTTCGTCGGTTTTGTGGAAAACGTTCGAAAATTATATCGATCGAGCATGCAAAATCCCTTAATCATGCAAAAGCTTTTAGAAAACGGCCACTAATGAACTTGGTGTTTGATGTCAAACCTTACGATTAATTAACACCTAACGTCATTTCACGACAATGCTCTTCAATAAAATAAACAAAATTATTGCCAAAAAGAAAATGCCACTAATTTTTTTCCCCAGAAATTTTGTCAAGACAATTCAATCAAAAAATAAAGATAAGAGTGCAACAACAACTTCTCCAACAGTGCTATATTTTTGTGCTGTATAATTAGTTTCAGCTTTATTTTACTCTAATTCAAATAATCATTTTTAAAAATAATGCATCAGCTGAATGGTATACTAAACCAAGTTGCCAAGTTGAGAGTCCTTTGTTGAAAAGGTTTTGAGAGTTATTTACTGGCTCGGTTCATGTCTAAATCTTTTCCGACCACGTGCACTATTTCACCTTATAGAAGATAGATGGCGCTATGACGACCGCGCAAAAGTACACAGCTAACGCATAACATTCTTCATGCAGAGGATTTAATATTCATCCGTGTTACCAGTCGTTGGCCAATTAAATTAATTTTTGGAAAGGTAGTTCAGTTGAGGAAACAGCTTGTGTTTTCTTTTCCCGAGAAACTTTCTCAAGGGATCTGTGAAACGTATTGGATATGTGGCGCTACTTGTCTTGTACAATTTTTATATTTTTATTATATTTTTTATGCCACTCACTAGCTAGGCATTATCTAGTGTGTTCTTGTATTGGAGTTCAGTCTGGCTCCAACTGTCGATCGAACATGTCGTAAAAGTCTCTCTCTCTTCTATTAAATAACTAAAAAAGTAAAGGAGTCATGACTGTATGTCCGAAATAATAACCAGACACATCCACCAGCACTAGCATCACCATAGATACATTAAAAAACATTGCATTTTGTCATATGCAGTCTCATTATAAGATCCCTTGGGAAAGTCTCTCTGGAAAAGAAATTTGAATATTGTCAACTGAAAGAAACTGAACAAGAACTGAAGGAATAGGAATTTTTTTCCGTCATACATTTGCCTTCACTTTAGGAAGGAAATGACAAAAGCACCTCAACATATATATGGGTCACAGCTAATACTACGGACTAATTACGGCAGTAATAGAAATATGTGTCAACAAGGGAGGGTGGAGAGAACACCTTCTAGCCCAGTGTTTCCCAAAGTGGGCAATATCGCCCCCTGGTGGGTGAGGGAATGGTCCAGGGGGCGATAGAAGCTACAAATATAACATTTCACATGGGTTCACTTGTGTCTCTCGGGGGCGATTAGAGAAAAAAATTTCTGAAGAATGGGGTGATGGCACAAAAAAGTTTGGGAAACTATGTTCTAGCCTCTCACATAATCTTGTAGCCTGATAACGATAACTTACAGGAAAAAATTAAGTTTGGTTAAAATCTTGTTCCTCTTGGAATGCGCAAAAAAACTTTCCACGAAAAAAAGTTTGATACCTAGCATTATCCGAAGTCCCGATACCTTTTAACGAATTTTCCCCCTTGTTAATGGTATTGGTCCTTCCGGTTCCTTGCAAAAGTGATAACAGTACTCAAATGATAACATCATCCCATGATTCTAATAAGCGGCGTCGAGACTGTATTTATAGGTCCGGTGATGGATGGCGAGACAACAATGATACGTCGATCAAAGTGCTTTAGAAATGTTTACTAGAGTGTATGGTTCTGTTTTGATCAAATTATATTTCACGGGGCTGAAATGCAAAGTCTATTCTATCGACTATCCGGTCTATTTTTCCTATTAGGGATATGTTTATGAGGGAAAGGAATCATTGTTTGATTTTTAGGCACATAAAAATAAACCGTATCTTCTTTCACAAGAAAACAACGACGCAGAACAGGTCTAAAATTTCAAATGAGATATCATATACAGTAGTTTGATTATTTTAACGGTTGTATATTTTTAGAGAATCAGCGATCCAGTAGGCAATTTTGATATCTCTGAAATAGTCGAAAACATCTCCTGTTTCACCTAATGACGTCATTATTCAGTGTATTTACGTGAGAGTAAGTTCCCAGCCAATCAAGAGTGTTATTTGATAATCACCGCGCGTGTTTCATTCTTGCAGCTGGGACAAGATAACACGATTCGGGAATCCGACTGTTATCAACTGACAACCCACGTTATCGATAAACTCTTTAACAAGAGGGAGAGGATTTTTGTGGTTTTTTTTATTTTATTTTTCTGAACGATATTAATCTCGTAATATTAAAAAATATATATCTTATCACAGAGAAAACCTCGATAACACATAAAATCGTAACTGGAGCTCAACATCTTACGCTCTTGACATCAGCTGAAGAGGTATTATCAGTATCGTCATCGTCTTAATATTTTTGTTATCAATTCTGTCCCGTTATCTTACACGTGCATCCCACCTCGCTCTTGAGTATGATGTAATTCCGTCAGAATTTCATTCGTTGGTTATTATCCGTGTATCACATCTCCCCATTTTTTCTTCTTTTCTTTTTATTTCTTATCTTTTCAGAAACATCTCGAAAAAATAGGGTGACTTAGCAACAGTGCCGAAATCTTCTTTAGCTTTAAAAAATAAGAGATCAATCATCATCTCCGCCATAGAGAAAAACAAGTTTCATATTAGAAAATACATATACATAGTGATCATCGTAAATATTATTTACTCTTCAAGTGTTTTCTTCCTTCCTTGCCTGCGATGATTTCATATTGAGTTATAACCTAGTTTTCCCTAAATATAACTTCTTTAATTCATCAATAAGAAGTTAATAAATAATTTGCGTATTTTAATCTCCTTGTTACTTGGAACTTCAATGTATTTCGTGATATTTGACTTTTTCTCAAAAACAACTTAAGATATCTTCAAATTTTTAATGGATTTGAATTCATTACTTTCATTAACTCTGTAATTGGTAAGCATTGGAATATTCCAGAGGAAAAAAATTTTAAGGAAGGTTATTAAGGGGGAGGGGGTCTCTTTTTACCTTTTAACGGTATAATATTTTAACATGGTAAAAAGTTCTCTTACGTAGAAATATTATTAAAAATATTATTTAATACTTTGCTTCATTTCAAATTTTTACCACATATATTTGATTGTGTAGGCTGTCCTATGCTAGTATGAAATTTTACATATCTCTAATACTTAATTTTTCACAAATTTAAAAAAAAGAGCATTAAAAACAGTTTGCGCGCATGATGATGAAATAACATGACATTAATGAAATTGAATAAAAATTGATTCAAAATAAAGGAAATCGTTCAGCTCATAAAATGAGGGAAAAAGGTTTGAGATCATTAAAAAAATTTTTTTTTAATTTTTAAAATTTAGAATTTAATTTTGAATAAGATTATCATTTTATGAACTGAACAGTTTTCTTTATTTTGAATCATTTTTTATTCAATTTCATTGATTACAATCAATTACATTTTTTGATTCATCATGCACGCAAGCTGTTTTTAATGTCTTTTTTGAAAATTCGTAAAAAATTGAGTATTAAAGATATGTAAAATTTTGTACTAGCATAAGATGACAATCAATATATGTGGTAAAAATTTGAAATAAATGACTGGATAAACAATATTTCCAATAATATTTCTACATAAGAAAGTTTTTTACCATATTAAAAGGTAGGAGATCATTTAGGCAAATTGAGGTACCCTGAATGCTATTACATGACAAAAAAAAAATTATTGAGAATATTTAAAAATAAAAGGGATGTTACACTTCAGGGAACACACTGTATTTATATGATTTACGTAGATTTGAATATTTTAAAAATCGGATTTTTATTGTTTGCCGACTTGTTGAAAGGACGCACAAGAATATATCTTCTCCACACATGGTATTTCTCTCCGAAATACAATCGTCAAAAATCGTTCTTGCTTGGCTTATCAAAAAATAGCAGGCACCTTTGAGCCATTCTGCTAGTAATTATAGAAACTTCATGAAAAGCTCACAAGTAAAAAATGAATGTTTAGGAGTCGCTTAGAAGCATCAATGCGGAAACGAGCTCAAAATATGCAATGCCTTTATTTAAGAAACTCGTGTTATGCGTGAGCAACACTGCCAAATAAAGGATTGAACGCGCACAATTTTAAATAGTACTCGTCAACTCAATCATAAGATTCAAAAACTTCACGTGTTTTGAAAAATTTGAGCAACATCTACGTTTAGTGGTGTCAGAGCTGGTGATGCTCGAGCACTAACAGTAATTTGTGGCACTGGTCCGAGCATCCTGAGAATTAATTCGGAGACAAAAATCTCTTATATACAGGGTGATTATAAATAAATTGACACTACTCCAACGTATGTAGCGCCCGTTTTGATGGAGGGGTTTTGGTTAGTCACTATAATTACACAAGACCGCTCTAAATTAAAAAAGCACGCTTACAGTTTGAAAATCCCGAATGCGATAGTTCTATTTCATAAGATCTTTGATTGCGCAAGGAAAAACCGGGACATCTGGCCACCCTAAACATGACTAATAAAAACTCCTATATCAAAGGGACAAAACTCACCTCCATGGCCAATCAGCTAATATGGAAGTGTATGCAAAATCCTTATTCTTTACCCAGAGCACATCTGAAACTTCAACAGTCGAGGCAGTTCATGTAATGTGTGTTGGGCAATTTTAAAGGGAATTCTGGTATTGAAATGCTGACAATACGTGTTCATAAGGTCAAGGGGAGAGAAAAACTTAGATGATGTAATTTTTTACTATTATTTATGATCCCTTATCACAAGTTGACGTCATTGCATTGCATTTGCATCCAAACTTACTTCGGTATACTTTATAGATAAAAATTAATCCTTCAAGAGATGTTGAACTAGGATATAATTAGATGATTGTAAAGGTTTAAATGCAAATACAACTGACGGATTAAAACACTTCAAACACGCAATCCCTCGCAATTCCCTCAACACGCAATCCCTTTGATGAGATTTCACACCGTTCATAAATAACTGAGTGAAAATTTATGTGGTGTACGAATGCGTTGTTTGAGATAACCACAGCCGTCTCATTAGTATAGAAAGTCAGTATGCAGTGTTCAGATATTCAGGTTATCGTGGTAATAATTTAATCGTCAGCTGGTCCCGATTTCCGATTGGGAAACATGGGCATTTGCCCAGAGCTCCATGTTTTAAGGGGGTCCCCAAAATTTTTATACGTAGTAGTATATGTTTTAGTCAAATTTTTATTAATTTTATTTGGTAATATTTTGGAAAATAAAAGAATTTCTCTAAATCACATAATCTAATTTCCAAAGTGCCCATTATGAGCATTACCCATTACATATCAATTTTAATATTATACCAATCAGCAATAGACTATACACGGTGTGTACAATGCACGTGTTGCAGGTTTAACTCGATATGTTTCAAAGTGTCACAATCTTCTGTTCGATTCCTCAATTTGACATCTTTTTAACCATAAAATGTTATGAAACGATGACAAGAAAGTTTGCATGTTTGATCAACATGAAATTCCCAAATCTTCATGAAGATTCTGCCAATTTGCAATGCAAAACTTTACGCATTTGATCTTATAAATACTTTTTCACACGAACTGCAATAATTTTCATCCTAGGTTCAAGCAAGTTGGTGACACAATGCCACAAAAATGTTAAATAATGATAGAGGTTTAAAAGAGACGTTTCCAAAATGTTGAGACATCATTGAATCATCACTTTGATCTTCATCACCAATATCAAACTGTTCTAGAGAAAGATCATTTTTATTATTAAAAATAATCAAATCATCAGTTCGTTCAAGTCTTTCACAAATAAAACTGTCATCTTTAGCTTTATTGGGTATTGAAGCTGAGATATAAGTATATATATATATATATAACTCAAAAATTAGATTTTGATAACATTATCAATTATTTTGCTAATATGAGAGGGCGAAAAAAGCATTTATATTGTAAGATATTTCATGGAGAATTTTACATTATTCAATTCTCATTTTCTAGATAGTTTTTTCTTATGTGCACTGTATTTGCTGAGACGTATCAAACCTCTTCGACCTAGAGAACCTTCTCCGATTCTACTAATTTTCTTCGCAATTTTCCCCTCCTCTAGACTTGCCACCCTAGGCTATAGTATGAGCGGGGCCGTTCCGCTCATAATTATTCGTTAATTATTTGAATATAAAGGTAATTAGTTAAAATTGTTAATTTATTTAAATGGTTAATTGTTTAAGGATTATTTTGTATTTAAAAGACTATTTGGAAGGTGACTAGGTAACAGGTGTGGTATTGAGACTTTGTGTTTGGTAACTTGGCTTTGGGTAGTTGTAAAGAACACGTGCAGGGCGGCCACGAGTGATATAAGATTATGCAAGAAAGGAAGAACGTGCTTTAGGCCAACTGCCGATGAAGCGCAATTCATCTGGCAAGGTATGAAGCTATGAAATAGAATGTAGGATGAAGAATACCTGAATAGTGGATGTCAATAGATTCGGGACCTTCACTGAAAAGAAGATGCAATTTGAACGCAACTTGAAAAGAGAGAGGGTATTGAAGAATGAGGATATTAGAAAGAGATCGAATCGTCATGTATAGGTTACCCTTAAGCAAACTGTCGGTACGACTTTCACACGGGTGTATAACCGTCACCTGGCATGCTCAAGGCTTGGTGACAGGAGAAAGGTGTTTTTCTAAAATACGTGAATAGGAGCTGTTACGGAATGAGATTCAATTCCTGAGGCGTAGGTGCGGAGAAGTTGGGGAGAGCGAGAATAATGAAATGGTGAAATTAATGAATAGGAAGGATATTGCTCGCTTTTAGAAATGGATGTAAGAGAGGAAATATAAATACAAAGCGGCATCGCCAATTAGAGCTCTTGTGCTCTGCTTGTAACATGGGGGGTCGCCTTAGGTATTGATATGAAGGTGACAGGTGCACGTAGGCATTCTGATTATTTAGAAAGGGGCGAAATTTATTAAGGATGTTACATGTTCTCAGATGCATAAGGCAATCCCTTGACTCACCTGTCGAGTGTGGTAATATATATATTATTCGTAAATTGATATAGGATACATCTTTCTTAATGTTAATGATTGTAATTAATATTTATAAATTCAATAAATTTTTTTATACTTTAACTTGCCTTCGTGCGTCTAATAACTGGGTTACGATAATTTGTTTTTATATGTCTATAACACAACGCAATGTATGTAAACAACTATACGATCGAATCTTGAGACTTAATAATTGATTAAATACTTAGATAATTAAGTAAAAGTCAGCACGAACGACGGGCTGACAATAGCCTGTTAGCACCGCCCCCCCCAGTAAATACGCCACTGGTTTTGCGGGCAAAATGTTTGTCACAGAGTAACCGACATTTTCCGCTGTTCTGATCACCTCATTGTATTCCTCAGGTGTCCCTCCTCAGGGGCGTAGCCAGAAACAGAAATTTCGTTCGGTCATTTTCCCACATTTCGGGGGGGGGGGGGGACCAGACCCCCAAGTCCCGCCCCCCCCCCTCGCTACGCCCTTGTCCCTCCTTATTTACTTTTATTTTTGTTGTGTCAAAGTTCCTGTCACACTGCAATGCTAGAACGAATGGCCACGAACGGGAAAAAGTACTGGTGTATTTTCTGAGAGCGAACCAGTTGATGCTAAACCTAGCAGAAAACGAACCAAACCAAAGTATTATTCCGATTCGAGCAGCCACATGTGTCGCTGAAGACATGTAGCTCTTTCACCGAAGGGTCATCTGTTGAATTTTCATCCGATAAAGGCTGCGAACTTCATCAGGTCCTCGCTTTGCAAGGTTTTCGTGATATGCGTAAAATTCAACTGAATATAAGCTGAGGAGCTTATTTTCAAACGAGAGCATTTTCACTTTTGATAAATTTACAGTAGAGGTAAAAAAAAACCGTATTCCACCAGAATATGTTTGATTCACAAAAGTGGAAAATAGCCCAACAGGTAGCATGTAGGAATATTAGAAGAATATTTAAACACTATGCTTCTTGATCAACATTCAAGGGATCTACATTTGAATTTTGGAAATGTTCCGTTTTGAAAGAAAATTAGTGAAAATGCTAGTTTTTGATTGAAATTGGAGCTGATCAAGTGTGAAAAATTGAAAATTTCTACGTCATCTGTTGATTTCAGAGGGTTTTAACAGGGCACCTTACTGCTCTTTCTTCATTAACATAAGAAACACGATCAGTCTACAGCGGAACCTCCTATAACGTACACTCCCGTTAGTGGACACCCCCACTGACGGACACAATTTTGAATTACATCAACAGGACTCAATGTATCTTACTGTTTATTAACGGACACTCCTCGTTAGCGGACAAACTTTCCGATCCCATGGGTATCAGTTACCGAGACATGACAAATACCGAAGTGCACGAAAAAAAGTGGATATGTTCCCTTTTTGATAAACTTCACATTGCAATTTCTACCAAAAATATTCCCGTTTGAATAATCACGGTAAAGTAATCTGACAGAACTTATCCCAAAGATTCGTAAACCGTTTAAAAGTGCATTACGGGAAAAAAAGTGGAAATGTTCCCTTTTGAAAATAAGCTCCTCAGTTTTCCATGCCATGGATGCAAAATACGTAGAGCCACAACTTTCTAAGGAAAAAACATTTCCTACATGGGGATTTCGGTCAACGGAAAGTTCTGCATGGATTTTCCACAGAAAAGACAATGCCTCCAACATATTCCTTCTTTTCACACACTTATGAGGTTGAAGAAGAAAATAAATCCAGAATTTAGTTACTTCTTATAACTTACGCTTTTTTTCAGCGACCTCAAACCTAATTTTGTAAAAGTGACTGACAAACATTTTCAAAAAGTTTTGAAGAAATTACCACTGATTCTACTCATTTAAATATGCACAAAAATATAAAAAGAATCATCAATCGGAATTGTTATAGATCACTCAAAAATAAAACAATTAAATATTAATTCTGCAAAAATTCTGCAACCTAGAGTGACTTCATTCAAATAAACGCATGATTATGTACGGACTGGATAGGCCTATTGTAGTGGCTATATTACGGACCAACAAAGTGAAAGAAATTAAACTAGTTTCGAGAACCCAGAATCTCTCTCTCTTTCTCTCTGGAGGAAAGAAAGGAAAAGGAAGTGAAAAGCTGTTTTTTTCCTTTATAGATATCGCCAAGAAGCGCAAGAAGCAATGAGTAGCCAACTGTTATCACATTTAATACTTTTTTCCGGATTTAATAATTTCATTCCGCCGATATTTTTTTTTTCTTGATTTTATGTGTTTCTGGATGAGATGAAAGTACTTGAATTTTTTCATAATTTTTTGAAGACGATACATTGGGGGCCCTTTTCTTGTAAGATGAACATTGCCAGATCACTTAAGTGACCCGAAGTGCAGTTCTGTTTCCAATTATATTATTAAGTAGTCCACAGCACGTTTTCAAATGAAGTATCCCGCATTCTCTTAAAGGTTGAGCACCCTTGCTATAGACAGATAATAATTCAACTACAGTAGAGCCTCGATTATCCGGGCTAACTTTGTGGAAAGTGGTCACGGGTAACCGAAAAACACGGCTATCCTATTCCGGCCAGTCATTCTATACGGCTATAAAATGTACTACGAGAAAAAATGACACAAACGAGAGGAATAGCGTTGTTCCAGCCGATGGAGCATGCGGTCACGTGACTGCGTCAGAAATCAGACCATTCTTTTGTGCCTTATCTTTCAGCTGCAAATAAAACTGTTTACGGAAAATTCACAGCTAAGAAAATACACCGACAAACAATTCATCGACGGAAGATTCACCGCTGGGAAATTCCACCGACAACGGTTCGACACGAGTCATCGAGTAAGAAATGACCGAGTGAGTCAGTCAGTAAATGTTGCAGTAGTCAGTGAGTGAGTAACAGAGTGGTTAGAGTTAGTGAGTGACCAAACTAGTGAGTGAACGAGGGACAAAATGAATGACCTGGGTGTGAGTGGGAGACCTAGTGAGTGAGCGATAAAGTGATAGACTGAGCCGCTGTGGTGGTCGAGTGGTGATAATGACGGACTCGCATCGCGAGGATCCGGGTTCGAACCCCATCGTCGCCATAGTGGTGGTCGGCTGAAGTTGGTTTCCTGTGGTTCCCAAATTCGAGGCACAAATGCGAGCCGATCTCCCCATTAAAAAGTCTCGCCACAGAGAGCCTACAACGATTAATTATTCAATCATTACACTTCACTCATAGTTAGAAAAACTGGTGGCAGATGGCAGCATTACACAGAGACAAACTTTACGTCAGGTTTCACTACACGTACACACACATTCCCCCATGTACCAATTCGTTAGAGGTTCCGCAGAGGAATATGGACGAGGTACATGTGTGGTTTAGAAGTAGTAGTGATAGACTGAGTGACCTAGTGAGTAAGTGCGAGACCTTGCAGTTGGCGGCGAAGGCGTTCACCAGCTTCTGGTTGAAGTTCTCGATTATGGTCGCGAGGAGCCTCCGAGCGTTCATTTTGAGAACTTCAACCAGAAGCTGGTGAACGCCTTCGCCGCCAACTGCAAGGTCTCGCACTTACTCACTAGGTTCTTCAACACCGCAGTCAGGCTGGTGTTGAATCTGATGTTGTCTTCTTCGCTGTCCGACATGATCAGTTGAAACTGTGATCCGAAAGTTAGTTGAAGCCTGAAGAATTCGATTGGACGGGCTGAGACGAAAACTTATCGATGGTAATCAACTAGCTGAGAAGAGAATTTTGAAATGTTACCGCTACCAATGGCTTTAGCTGTTAGAATGAACCGATTGTTACCAAGACCCTCGATTTCAGAGAACTCTCACAAAAATATATTTTTTGAAACAAATCCATGCTCAAAATGTTTAAAAATCATAAATGAAAAAAAATGAAGACAATGAAAAAAGTTATGCATTATTATCTCTCTCTCTCAAATACAGTGACATATTTAGGTGGGGGGGAGGCCCCTTAACGAGCTATAGCCCAGGATGGAAAGTTCGAAAGGTGGCAAATTAGAAAAATGAACGTCCAAGAAAATGAGTAGAATAGAAGAATGGGAGGCCAAAATTGGTATAGTTTACCATAAATCCGTTTTTGCCCAAAGAGCACGAAACGAGATCAGTGAGTGACCAAACAAGTGACCTAGGGAGTTTGTAATCATGTGACTCACATGATGTGAGTGAACAAAAGAGTGTGCAAGTATGTGAATGAGGAAAGAGTGGCCTAGAGCGTGTGAAGCATATAAACGATCAAAAAAGTTACCAAGAAAGCGAGGGACTAGGTCAGTGAGTGACATAAAGAGTGTGTGAACATGGGACCTGCCAAGAGAGGCACGTGAAGCATTTGCATTCATGTGATTGACCTGAAGAGTGACTTAGTGCGTGTGTGCGCGTGCGGGGGAGTCACGAAAAGAGTGACCTAGATAGCAAGGGACCAGGTCAGCGAAGGATCAAAAGCGCGTGACCCTCAGCGTGTACAAGAACGATGATGACCAAAAGAGTGACCCAGAGTGTGTACACGCATGTGAATAACCAAAATCACCTAGAGAGTGTGTGTGAGCATTGAAGTGACCAAAAGTGTACGCAACCATGTGAGTAGCGAAAATAGTGACTTAGAGACACAAGCATATTTACAGGAGGGGGGAAACTACGTTGCGTACGCGTATAGCACAGGGCGGCGAATTCGCGGAATGTGTGGTCATTATTGCTGAGGGGGGGGGGGGCATGATGATGATGTCACTTCATATATACATATATGCATTAGATCAATCGACTCCACCTTTGACGATGAGGGGGTGGCATTGCCCCCCCCCGCCCCCTCGTATCTCCGCCCATGGAGAAAGGTGACAAAATCCATATAGCCCAGAAGCAGCAAAATCGTATATCCTCCTCTGGCTGTGCTGGAATTGTGTTTTTACGGAACCTAACATAGTGCATGTATGTAAAACTATCATGTGTTCATGCACACGTTACACATGTTTAAGTACGTTACAAAAAAAAAAAAAAAATCCTGACCGAAAACTCCTTCTATTTTTCAATATTTCATAATTAGTGAACAAAATTTGTACATGTGGACAGGGCCGCAACTAGATGTTTAGTCACCCGGGGCAAGTGCGCATTTTGGCGCCCCCTTGTAAAGTTGAAGGATAGGTTTGAGAATAAAATTTGCACCCTCCTCTGGTCCAGCGCTCGGGGCACGAGACCCGCCTGCTCCTCACTAGTAGCAGATTATAGGATTCCCCCCCCCCCCACAACGTAGTGCAATACGCATAAGCGGATTATTCATACGACATTATCATAACTCTTTGCATTTACTGTGCACGTGACACTACTTCCAGAAGAATAATCATATAACTAGAACAATTTAGTTTACCCCTTTTTTTTATATAGGGAAATGAATTTGCCTATTTAAAGGAATTCATTTAAAAAACATTTGGATTAAAAAGAACATTTTTCATTTCACAATGCACATGCATATTTTTCAAAAATATTTATATTTAACAATAATTTGTATATCTATTAATCATCAAAGAGTGAAGACATCATATCCATGAACAGTATGTAATTGTATTAATTTGTAATTTTTAATGACATATTTTTTGTGACATTATAAAATTTATTGTGTCTGCATACGTGTATAAATACAGGGTGAATCCGACCTATTCTGCCAAAAGAAAGGGGGTGATAGACGACCCCAAGTGGATCATGAAACACCCCACCAACCCTGTCCTATCTCAAACCGTTTTCGAGTTATGGTGGATAAGCGATTGTACTGTACATGTAAATAGAATGTTATGAGAGGTTGCTTCAACGGAAATGGAAATTTTTTATTATAAATTATTGACCTTCTGGAAGGACGAGGAGTCCCTTGAAGATCACAAAGTACATACCCATTTTTGTTTATTTTTTGTGCATTTTTGTCTTGTTATCTGTCTTATGTATTTTGCTACGTGTTCTGTCCAAAATAATAATAATAATAACAACGTAATATTTGTATATTCAAAGGAGAAAATTATTAAAATAAAGTCGCGTAAACTGTGATCGATAGAAAACCATTTGAAATGTTGATTTCTAGCCAAACAAATGAGTAGCTTGAAAACAGGAAGACGACGGACGCAGCACACACACATCATCGATTGCTGTACGAGTAGGAAACGGGATCTGGTGCCAATGCCCCCTCAGCTGTTTTATTAGAGATTGTAGTGGGGCACTGATACTGTACGTTCAATTCTGGGGGCAAAGAATTGATAACATCAGTGCCCTTTTCTTGCAATCGCAAACGGGGCACATGCCCAAAAGCTTAGTAGTTTTGAGGGCTCAATACTTTTATTCAAGATATAGTATTTATTTTCTCATCTTTTTGAATATTTTTTTGAACATCGATTATGTTTTCAATTCGCCGAAGAATTTGAGCATTTCTTTCCGTTGGTATGGAGGATATGAAATAACTGAAACCCAACAGTTGGATATTTTACGGCAGACAACCTACTACGTTTACTTGCTTTATAATTTTTGAATCTCAGATTCAGATTCTACTCTAGTTGATACTCGCTTTACGAACTCGTACAGGCGTAAAATGAGTAGCTCCCAGTTCGTAACTGGGAAAAACGTTTGAAGAATAGTAAATTGTTTGGGACCAAAAAAATATCTCGCAGTTGCTCAAAGTTGGATTTTTGGCGCTATATAGTGGGGAGGCAGTGCCATCTCAACGCATGGGCCCACCCGGGCACAGCCCGGGGGCTCAAGAGAAAAGAGGCCTCACAAAAATGAGATCTGATAAAAAATTTCTAGAATCTACCTGATAGGGCCTCAGAAAAACTACTTTGCCCGGGGGCCCATGATGCTTTTAAGACGGCCTTGGTGAGGGGGGGGGCGTGGTGGTACGAAAGAGAACGATTAGAATGGATGTTGATAGGAACTTCTGAACTCTTATTGAGGAGCCGAGTTTGTGTCGAGAGTTCATGTGATGAATTGGAGCTGAAAGACAAAGTTGAGACGATAAAACAATGAAAGCTGCAATTTCTGCTGATCGAAAAACGGAATTCGAAGTGCAAGCCCGGCACTAAAACATGGCAGAAGGTCGTAAATCGTATACAGGTGAATCTTTTAGTGTGATGATGAAGTGTATATTTCAGTGTATATGAAGTATTATAAGTATAGAAGAAATCATGCGGAAATGCCACTTAAATTCAACTACTTATCAGTTTCTCCAGCACTTGATGGGATCTAGCACTACGCAATATTTCATCATTAAAAACTAAATGAAATGAAAATAAGTGTTATGAGAATAAAAAAGTATAAATTATTATCAGCATTGTAATGTTAGCTTTCATCCCATTTATCAACATTTTCAAATATAAGCTTCATCACTGATCGAATCCTAAACTGAAATTTGAGCAAAATTTCGGGTAAATTTAGATAATTTATTGGCGATTTATCATATTTATCAATACGAGCTGGATATTACACATAGTCACCAATAATGTGAAAGTAAAATTTATTAAACTCATAAAAATGGTTGGTAAATATGCGTAATAGCCGGTGATTATGCATAATAACCGGTTCTATCACATTTCCGGAACATATAGCGGTCCCATTGTAGTGATGGGTTTCTTTTTTTTTTTGGCAGAAAAGTAGCGCCATCTTTTGTGCAAATTGAGGGAAATTACGTCATCAAGGACGCACGGCCATGTGTCCTCCTTTCCTGTTTTTGAATATGGTAACCATACCTAAAGGTAGTCTCCTGAAATATTCAGAATTGTGCTGCTATCTAGGAAACAACACGCAAACTACAAAGTCTGACGGTCATCATCAGACTTTGTAAGTTAGGATGCTGTTTCATAGATAGCAGCACATGTACTTTTGAGAGGGAATGATGAAATTTCAAGGATCTCGAAAATCAAGTTAGTCAAGTCAAGTCTGACTCTTGTTTACATTCTCTTGCTTTATGCGCTGTTGTAATCGCGGGGAATCCCTGGATCAGTTCTCAGCGTTTTTTTTTATTTTAAATGACTGATAACCATACGCTGATTAATCATTATTCGGATTGAAATCCACGTGGATTCACTTCTTTTGTAAAATATATACATATATCCACACCATAATGGAGGAGAATATATTTCTTTTCGTTCCTAATCTTATAGGTATCTAATTTATTTCATTACTTGCACTTGTGAGGTTTCGATGCATGCTTGTGAATAAATAACCAGGGGTTCTTGACCCTTCTCAGCCGCGACCCAAAATCAACACCGAGAGCCAGCGACCAATAGAGCTGTTTGTTTATCGATGTTAGAAACCAGTAAGTGCGTTTATAACGGGACTGAGTGCAGTTGTGCGACCCATATCGGAGGCCCCTTCCAATCAAGTTTGGGGGCTCGTGACCCATAGCTCAAGAGCGCCCTGACTGTTAGAGGTGGATTTGAACGAACCATGTCAGAAGCGGGCGCGAAATCCAGGTTAATGTGACGGGAGGGGGAAATTGTGCTATTTAGTTTGATCGTCCCGTATTTAACGGGACAGACAAATTTTCCCGTATATTCGGCTCTTGGGATGGGGCGATCGTCCTCCTACCCCCCCCCCCCCTCCCCGGGTTCGGGCTTGTTCGGAAGAAAAACCTGCGAATCGGGCTTGGAATCGTGACCCACAGCTCAAGAGCCCTGACTGTTAGTGGATTTGAAGGAGACATCTCAGAAGACCCTCTCAGGCCAGACAACACCCGGGCTCTGTCCCTTCTGGGATATAAGCCCTTTGCCCGTGTGGGTTGGGTCATGCTGGGGAGGTCTCGGAAGACTCTGGGATCCATAGGTTAAGAACTAATAATTACTTAACCAAATTAATTATTCCTTGATAAAATTGATCAACATTTTTGCAACTAAAATCACGAAGCGTTCGAGGTTTTTTCATGATTTAGCACCTATCTCTGCGATAGTTTTCTCTTCATAAGAATTATGACTCGGTCATATGTGCCCCTCGGTGCTGGATCATTGGTGGAGCTTCATGCAGGCTGTAATTAAAAAAGTCAGGGTCATTTTTGTCAGCTGCGAAGGAAAATACCATTTCGTTGCCCCCCCCCCCCTAGTAAAAGCTGATGATTTTATAACTGTTTTGTTGCTTTTTCCGCTTAAATTTGCCGTTCCCATTAAGGTTGAGACATCAGGAGCAACTACTATTATTTATTTAACCGACATGCACCTCGTACACATTCCTCTGTGGAATTTCTAACGAATCAAGCTTTGCATGTCACAATGTGTTATGCAGTGCTGTCTTAACGCATTGACATGGCTCGGGGGTTATTTTTAGGATTTACCAGGTAGGGCCTCAGAAAAATCACTTGGCCCGGGACCCTATGATGCTCTTACTACGGCCCTGGTGTCATGCGTGCATATATGCTTGGCCGCTACCATATTTATGTTGTCAGAATTGTGCTTGTTTGTATTCTTACTGGTGCTGCCATGTCTTATATATTTTGAAGTGAAAATGCTTGAATTTTCATGTTATGTCAGTAACATATCCCAGGTCGCCATGGCAACTAGAAAATTGGTATTGCCGCCTAAAGTGGAATTACATGCTTGGCTCCTAAGAAATTGGGCTGGCGCCAAAATATTCTTCTGGTTTGTCAGGCCCGGTGTCATTTTGTTGATCTGCGTTTGCTTTACTAATTGTTCTACTAATTCTTAATCGTTCGTTTGTTAAATCGTATACTGGCTACTCTTATTATTACTTTTGCAGTTTTTATCTCTTAAAATAACGAAATCAGCCTATTTCTTATACATATGCTGGAAAAAAAAAAAGAGTTTTAAAGAAATTTACTTTTTTTTCCTGTTTTGATGGTTTTCCATGATTTTTTCGAAGCACGTGGAAAAGTTAATTTCTTACATATATTTAAGTACTTAAAATCAAAACTTTATTTTTGACAGACAATGGGTTGATAATTTATAATTTAACATCTTAGTTTGAAGTGTTCTTAAATTTTTTTGCCTGTGAACTGCAAAAATGCTTCCTGCAACAGAATGGACTATTGTAATGATACACTATTGTAACAGAATGTACAGAAATGTTCAACTGAGAGAAAGATATTTCAAATATTCTAAATAGGCCACGTAAATACACTTTTATTTTCTCAAAAATTATATACAAAAGGTGATAGGTGACCCATAAACCTCTCTATAACCTTTGAAAAACGTCCACCCCATGACCAAATTCAAAAAATACACATTTCCCTCCCCCCCTCCTCACAGTTTGAATTTTCGTCTGGTAAAATTATTAAAATCTGGTCAAAGTGGACACTGGACTTTCTCAACTGTATATTATATCATCAGGATTATTTTTCTTTTATTTCAACTTTTTTTGTTGAAATTGAATAGTAATTTGATGTTGGTATAAATCTTGTGCTTATGACTCTCACATTAGTGATCCAGAGTAGACTTGCGGGGGGGAGGGGGGGATTGGACCTTAAAAAAAATAGGGAGGTAATAGTTCTGTCCCGTAAAATACAGAATGTATTGCCATATAACGACCTTCAATCATACTAAAATGCACCTTATGACACATCTCCCTGGATCTGTGTGTGGACGTGATTTTAAGGATCTGTACTACTTTACTTTCATATTTTACTGAAAAAATAACATCATGGAGAATGTTTTAAAGGGTTCAAAATGAACAGATAACTTATTAAATTTAACTTAACCCTTCAAAACCTCTTAACTATGAAAAATTTACTTTAAATCATAGTTTCGATTCTGTTGCGTTTCTTGAGTTTTCGGGAGACGTAACAGAGCAAACAAATTAGTTCAAATTATTATTTTTTCATTATAGATTTAAATGATTGATGAATTTTTTTTTATATTTTGAAGCATATCTCTATCTACTATCACTTGATGTTGATATAGATAAAAGAAATATCTTAACTATTTATGATGATGACGTAACAGAGTAGACATCCAACAGAGAAAAAACTGGCACCAAAGACACGACGTGAATATTCATTAATCATTTCAATTCAATAGTCATCTTGCAAAAGTCAAATCCAAAATTATTGATCGAGCATTAAAAGTGAACCTTTCAGTGAGCTCAAAAAAATATCGGATTTAATCTGGAATGAAAATATATTTCCCGAATGACCGTAACAGAGAGGACATTTTAAAATGGGAAAAATTTCGGGACATTTCTGTCATAAGAAGTACTGAAAGGGGAAAACACTTTAAACAGGAAAGCTTGACAAGCTATTAGTATAAGTCGGGACCACAAAAATAAGTTGTATCAAGCAGAAAAACATTCTAAGTGGGAACATTATACGCATGATTCAATGTATATATGCTGAACAAGACCGTACAGTGGACAGTCTAACTTGGCTAATAGCTTATATACGGTCAAACCTCGTTAATGGATCATCCAAATAACACATCACCAGTGGTGTAGGCGGGGGGGGGGGAGCAGAGGGAGCGATTGCTTCCCCCCCCCTACGATACATATACTGTATTATGCACAATGCCTTTTTAAGTTGTTCAACTTCAAGCTGAACTCCCCTTTAAATAGTATCTCCAAAGGAAGCCGGTAGATAATGAAACATAAGAAATATTTCAATCGATTCCTACACCTGCCACTTTTACTTGGATTCAGAAGATGAGCAGTGGCATTACAAACATGCCTCAGAGATACTTAAATAGATTACGGACACATACGACAATTTCTGGCGCACACTAATTCGTTTGAAGCTGTGGTTCCTAAACTTTTTTTGGATTCAGGCCACCCTCCGCTTGTGCGTCTTCAATCTAGTAGTATGTGATAAACACTGCGATCGTGTGGGCATCATGATGGATTCATCCCGGTTTGAACCCCACTAGTGGCACAGTGGCGGTTGACTGAAGCGAGTCTTTCCCCCCCCCCCCCATTTCTAGGTTCGAATGTGCTAACTGGTCTTTCGTTTGTAAAGCCTTCCCGCAGAAAGCAGGCAGACTTTCACCATGGTATTTGCATAACATGAAACTTCAGGCATCTGCCAGTTTTACTTCTAATATGGAAGACAGGTGGCAAAACTTCTCGAACTGAAACCATGCATAACTATGACATCATATATATATCTTATGGCCATGCATAATATAAGAAAGAACTTTCCGGCATGCATTAATTAGTTAGAAATTCCATAAGAGAAATGTCTTGGAAGTACATGCACAATTGAGTAGAAGTAGTGTACGTGCAATACACATGCATACACGTGCTTACGATAAGAGTGTAACATGATAAAAGTGATTAAATGGAAGCATGAAGATTTCTCTGCACTTTCATATCTTGGAATAATTTTAGAGAGAGAGAGAAAAAAAAAAAATTTCCCTTTTTATTTTATTCCCCTATCACTTTTTATATTTTAATTTAAACTTTTTTCAAGCTACCTTTTAGGGTGACTTCCCACTTGTTTTTGGTGTTTGCATTTGTATAAGTACACAAAACATAAAATAGAATTTGCATTTTTTTTTAATTAATTAAAAAATTAAAATACATTAATCAATTGAAAGGTAATTTGATTTTAAAAATGACATCAACTGAAAACAAAATAAATTTTTTTTTATATTAGGAAATTTAAAGTTCTTCCCCACCCCCCCCCCCACCCCCACTAATGCATAATTTTAAGTTTGCGCCTTAAGCACGAACAAAAAAATGGTGCCTTCCACAATTTCGCTCCCCCATGGACCAAAACCTGGCTATGTTACTGCCCTGGCAGAAAGTGTTCGTTCACCCACGAAAACACTAGCAATGCTATGTTTAAAACGCAAAAAAAATTAAAAATAATTTTTTCGAGTGGAAATTTTTGTTAAAATCTATCATTCAGAATAAATGACAAAAATCATAAATTTATTACAATTTAACCATGATAAACTTGTAACACCCCGAGAAAAAAATGATGGATCACCTCAGTTTTGAGGAAAAAAGTGATCGATTACTGTTTCAAGCCGTCCACTGTGTTGACTAGAATTATGCAAATTAAACTGTTCGCGCAAGTGCAAAGTTACCAGACAGTGTATAAAAAGTGGGGTTTTTATCATCACAATTTTTTCTCAAGGTATAAGAGATGGCTTCCAGAAGATAAGTTGCTAATGATTTTAAAAACGGATAGTTTCCATGCTCAAAGATGACGTTTCCTAAATGGGAGGTTGCAAGAATCTTCAGCTGTGCTCAAAGTACGGTGTGCTGCATTTGTATGAAATATCGGAGGACTGGCTATGTAGGAAATTTTGCCTCAATGTGGTCACCCTCGTAGTACCACAGAGAGGGATGAGAGAAAAGTGATAGCAATTGCCAAGACAGTGTAATGATTAAAATAGTATAATGTAATTACAAAGTGTAATGATTGTGTGTGTGAATAATTGTACAGTTGTGATTGATTTGATTTCAAGTTGATTGATTTACCTGTTGATTTCAAGTTTAAGCCACTCAATATTTTTGTTGCCTTTTTGATGTTTTAATCAAATCTTAGCTGGATGATTGTCAAGCATCTGTAACCCTATGTTCACCCTACTGTCAGAATGTTCTCCGAATTTAAATAAAGTTTGTTCACCTTTAAAGAAAAAGCAGCATTATGTAGTGGAGGAATATGAAAAATTGACGTATTAAGAAAATTTGTATCAGGACTGGGAAGCACAACTGACAGAGATTTCAAATTTCTTTGGAAAAAAAGATCGCTTCTTCAACGTTCACACAAACAAAACTCTCCAGTGTTTTTTTTTTTTGTTTTTTTTTGTGAGAAATAATAATTTTTTTTGAACCCATAAAAGTAATATTTTATTTTCATTTATGATGTTCCAAAAGCTGCCATATAAGACGACAATAAATACTTTGGCTTCCATGAACATGTGGAAAATTTGTGAATTTTTAAAAATCAAAAAAGGTAATATTTTGTGTTATTCAAATGCATAATTATGCCACAAATAAACATGAGTAAACTTGAGTAATCAGTTTTCATGACCAAACTCATTTGAATAACTAAAATTTGGCTTTTTTTCTGCATGAATTCATCAGTAGGAAGGCAGGAATCATCTCAGCCAAACCTTACTCCATTTAACGAGTCATTCCTCTTATGAGGTTATATTTTGGTCTCTCAAGAGTGACTTATTAATGAGGTTTGACTGTATACTGGCATTGGCCACTAGATGGCGATCTGCATGGTGATGAAGTTGCTATTCATACAAGGTTTTAGACAACTGGCTTGTGCAAAGATGACAAGGCTAAATTCGCAGATGATGTGAAGCTAATGGGGGTAATCGGGAATGAAAGCGATAGGGAGTTGCTCCAGACCAACTTAAACAGGATTGCGGCATGGGCAAATGAATGGAGCATGACGTTTAGCGTTGATAAGTGCATGGTCGCTCATATTGGTTCGAACAACCCACGGTTCTCTTATGAGTAGAATGGTGTCACTATCCCGGATGCAACTAGGGTCACCGATTTGGGAATTCTCATTGACGAGCAGCTTAGGTTTTCTGAATATTGTTCAGCGGTGGTCAAAAAATCGAATAGAATGCTTGGTCTCATTTTCAAAAAAGTCTCTTCGCGTTCTCCTGAAGTCATTCTTCTGCTTTTTCGAGGCTTAGTTCGTCCTGGACTGGAGTATGCTGTAAGGTTTTGGAGACCATACCTACAGAGGGACATAGACTTGGTTGAAGGGGTGCAGAGAAGAGCTACGCGTGTCCTTATTGGCACACAGGGCTTGAGTTATGAAGAGAGACTTCATTTTTTGAATATGTTTACATTGGATGAATGCAGGTGTCAGAGAGATATGATCGAAGTGTTCAAAATTTTCAATGGGATGTATAGGATGGACCATGAACTTTTAGTACACCGCCAATCAACTGCTTTTACAAGGGGACACCAGTATCGATTGGTGAGGAACAATGCAAGGTTATGGTGTCGCAGGGAATTTTTCTCTAATAGGGTTGTTAATAAATGGAATAGCTTACCCCCGGAGATAGTAAATTGTAACACAATTGACACGTTTAAAAAGAAATACGATAAACATGTTGGGGTAAATCGAGAAGCTATCCATACTTAGAATAAGACAACCATAAGTATTCTATATGGGCATTGTATGATATTTATCACGTGTATATATTGTTTATAATTTTTGTTAATTGCATTTTTAATTGGGTTGCTGTATTTTTTAAATATATGACATCCATATTTTTATGGGCATCTTTTTCTCAGCCACCTCGTTGGGCATTTTGCCTGTTGTGGCGTTGTATTTGTATTTGTATAACATTGTTCACGGCTAATGACTATTTATACGATATATACACCTTAAAACCTTAACACCACATATATACACCACACTTAAATATTTAAGTGGTATATTAATATTTATCTTATAACTTTTATGCTTGATCAAAGCCCATCTAAAGGGCTTAGATTACTTGACAGGCCAGATTATAAAGTGCTTATTTAATTCCAGTAATGGGCATTCATGATGCTTCAAATTGTCTCATTGCATATAATAACTACTTTGAGTTCAAAATTTTAAAAAAAATCACAAACGTACAAACTTCAAATCGCAGGGCTATCAAAGTGGAAAAATATTACAAGCATTCAATTTTGCTATTAGGATTGATTTTAGTTCATTTTTAAGCATGTAATTAACATTAATTTTTTATTTCCAGGTTATGTGAGGATAGCCCTTGCATTTATAGCATTTTACTACATGCCGTTTGATTACGTGATTGGATCTTCCTGTTATTTGCTGAGTGGTTTTCTTGATGCTTTTGATGGTTATGCGGCAAGATGGTTGAATCAAAGTGAGTTGCACGATTGGTGTGAAAAATATAAGTCTTACTCTATCAAATCTAGGAAATAAAAAGGTAAATTTCTAAAAGATGGCAGAACCTATACTTGCAATCATTTTTGCCGCAATTTGCATAGACTGGAAATGGGATGTAAATGCACTAGAGCAGGGTTCTTCAACCTTTCAAACATGGTGGGCCAAATTGAAACTTCCCACAAAGCCTGCGGGCCACCAAGTTATTTTTTGACTAATTATGAAATTATTTCTGTCAAATATTTTAAAATTATTTCTTTCATTAGTTCTAAGTTTTCATCAGTTTGTTACGGAATTATTTCTTTCATTTCTTATTCTAAGAAATTATTCCTTTTATGTATTCTAATTCTAGACATAGGTGGAGGAAATATGGGAGGACTGATCCTTTGTATATGCGTACATATGAACTGACATCATCATTATCATCATGCCCTCCTTTCCCCAGCAATCATAGTTGTCCCCCCCCCCAGACATTCAAGTCTACCCCCGCCTATGATTCAAGAATTATTTCCTTTTTTCATTCTATAGCTATTTCCTTTTTTCAATTCTGAAATTATTTTTTTTAATTTAAATAAATGATCTACCCGACTCCATAAACTGCCGCATTAGACTCTTCGCTGATGACTGTGTCATCTATAAAACAGTGTCCAATCTTTCTGACCAAGAATCTCTCCAACACAACCTTAATATTATTTCCAAATGGTGCTCAACCTGGGAATTACCCCTCAATTTCTCAAAAACTGTTTTTATGAAAGTGACCCGTAAAAGAATTCCTCACGAATTCCCCTATTCTATAAACGACTCTTTGATCTCTGAGATTTCCCAATATAAATACCTGGGCATTATAATCTCTTCCGATCTCCGCTGGAACCTTCACGTTGATTATATCTTTAATAAATGTCTCCAAAAACTGTTTTTCCTTCGCCGTAACCTAAAATACTCCACTCGTCATGTTCGTCACTTGTGCTACCAAACATATATTCTCCCTGCCCTCTCCTATGCCTGTGAAGCCTGGGACCCCCACACCCAAACCAACATGGACAAATTAGAATCCATCCAAAATAAGTCCACTCGTTTCATTTTCAACTGTTGGTCTTCACATGTCTCTATAACGGAACTCAAGCGACAACTCAATATCCAACCGCTCTCCTCTCTTCGACTTATCTCTCGTTTAACTTTTCTTTACAAACTCCTCCATGGGGTTTTTAATATTGACATCCAATATTCTAATCCAACCTTCACATTTCTCTGTTAGACTCAATCATTCCAAAAAATTACAGCCCATCTTTGCCTCTTCAGATTGTCACAAATTTAGCTTTTTCCCAAGAACTATTATCGACTGGAACAACCTACCATCAAATATTGTAGATTGCACTGCGATTTCTGAATTTTCTCGTACCATCAATCGACACTTTTGCCGTTTATAATTCCGCATCCTCTTGTGTAGGCCTTGGCCAAACAATATTGTATAAATAAATAAATAAACTGTTTTTCAATATTTTTAAAAATTTTCTGAAAATGATCGAAAGAACCACAATGAAAGACTCTGAGGGCCATACATTAAAGTCCCCTACACTAGAGCAATGTTTCTCCACTGCTGGGCTTTTCCATCAGTCAAACCGGGCTGCAACTGATTCACTGTTTCATTTTTCCTCATTTATGTTCTTCTACTCACAAAAAAAAAAATAAATAAATAAAATCAACCACACAGTCTGCGAGCCTCCAAAGGTTGAGAACCACTGCAGTAGAGGATATAGCAAGCATGAATATTATATTTGTGAAATCGTTGCTTGCTTTACGTTTCGCCTATATTTTTATTTTGAAATCCCCCTTGCATAATTTTTAAACCTTTATCGGTTTCTGGAAATACTTCACAATGTCAAAGTTACACTGTACAAAGTTCATACATGTCAGGGAAAACTGGGAAAGCCTGGAATTGTCAGGGGTATGACGTTATCATCACTGCATTATAAACTGTTTCTGAAAATTTATCATAACTGCCCATCGTTGAAAGCCATGCGTCAAGGTTGGAGTTACGGTCACATTTTTTGCAAAATGCAAAAGAAAATCATAGAATGTGAAAGAAGCACTAGGCACTTTTGTAAAAATGCGTAGGCCTACAGGATGTACGAAATGAGTAGATATCCATTCATCAATCATTAGTATTCTACAGGACTCCCACTCATCCCATTTTTTGGTAAAATGTCCTACTTTCTAGTTTTTGTCCAACTTTTCCACAAAAATTATCAACAAAATTTGTTAAATTGATTTTAATTGAGGAAGGAATCATCAATATAATGTCAAATAATGTGAATGTAGTAGATTGCAATTAATGATTCTGCCAAAGCAGAAATTGTATGGTGTAACAATCAAGACTTTCCGTCTCCATCAGGGCCATCTTGAGAGCATCATGGGCCCCAGGCCAAATGATTTTTCTGAGGCCCTACGTGGTGAATTCTCGGAAATTCCAACCACATTTCATTTTTGTGAGGCCCCTTTTCTCTTGAGGCCCCCGGGCCATGCATTAAGACAGCACTGGTCTCCGTGAATGTAGGTGGTGCACCAAAGATCCGCTCTTGTGGCAGTAGTGTTCCAGAGTTGTTCGAATGAGAAAGTTGTTACGATGTCATCCTCATGGTGCATGTTTTTGTTGTAGGTAGGATTTTACCCCCATGATGTAAATTTCTAGTCCTTTGTAAATAAATTTAGTAGATTCAACCGTACGAAGCTACAAATAGGTGCCCAATGTAAAAGATGACTTTTTTTCTCAACCTGAAAAGTATCATCGACGCTCAACCTGAATGCATCTACAAATTGGCGCGTGAAAGTTTCTTCACCCATGTTTTTTTCACCCTGAAAATAATTCATCACATCCAGTGAAAAAAATTGTCAACATTCAACCTGAGTAGATCATGAGGCCTTTTTTATCACAGTTTAATGTGAATATGCAGTGTTAACATCTGAGCTTCGTGGAAGCAGTTTCGTGAATTGCGGATGTGGTTTCATAAATTGCAGAAGTGTTTTCATGAAACTTGAAGAGGTTTCCTAAATCAAGAAGTGTTTCGTAAATCTCAAAAATGTTTTGTGAAGTGTGAAAATGTTTCGACAATCGCAAAAGTGTTTCATTGAGTTTGAAAATATTTGTAAATTTTTAAAATGTTTCATTCCTTAAGTATTTAGTATTTCATTTGCTAAAGCATTTTCCTAAGTGGAAAGTGTTTCATTTTGTTTGATTACAAGTGTTTTTTTTGTTCGATCACGAGTGTTTCTCTTGTTCGATCACGAGTGTTTTGTTTAGATTGTAAAAATGTACTTTGGATGCTTTTTTTTAATGCCACTTTGTACGCCTGAAAAGCATAATTTTTTTTATTGTTATTAAAACTTTGATTTATATATATGTATATACAGTAAAACCTGGATAAGTCGTCACCCCAAGTTATCGAAAAATTATGATGGCTTAAGCGGAGTGACGTCATTTTCAATATGCAATATTGTGAAAATCGTATAAATTTAAAGTAATATGACATTTATTAAAGTATGAATCAAAATAATATTAATAAAATGTATAGATCACAAAAGAAAAAAATAATAGCACAATTTTTTAAATTTTTTATCTCTTATTACTTAAATTATTGTGGTAAATTGTATTGTATACTTTGATTTATACTAGTAATTTTTAATTTAGACTAACAGAGCAACTGTTAGTCTAAAGCTAGAAGTAGCTTTTCTGCATAATAGAACTCTTTGTTGCACATTAATTTTACATAGACATCAAATTCAGTTTGTGTTTGGATTCTTCATCAATAGTTCATGATGCAACTACAAAGTAACCTTGAACACTTTTGACTTGGTAGGGGGGCCCTGGGCAGGGAAAAGTAAACAGAAGACCTCAACTTGGGAAAGAATGTCTTAATTTTTTTCAACAAAGATATTTTGTTTAAATTTCAACCCCTAAATTAGTAGAGCCCATACTTTCTATGATTACTGTATTTATTACTGCCATTGCACTTTGACTTGATTAATTTGATTCTTTGATTTACATAATTTTTTATTGCCTTGCACTATGTGTAATCATTGACATATGAATAAACTTTGGTTTTGCCGTAGATGCCCTGGCTCCCCCCCCCCCCGGGGGGGGGGGCGAAGTGCTTACGTTGCTTCTGGCGACAGAGCTTGGGCGTCTCACGGTTTATCCAGTAGAGCCCATGCAGAAATGAGATCAAGCTTGAACAGTCCTTAACGTTCCAAAAACATTAGTCGGCAAATGAACTTCCCCACCGTAACTTTCATTACTTAAACTGCTCCGTTTGGATATATAGGACTTTATGGGGACTTTTAAGCATATGGCAATGTTGTTAACAAGCTCTTTTTTTTAATGGGAGCCATAAAAATAGTCTGTTCCTCTTTCTCAAACTTTTTCATACTGACGACTTAACCAAAATTAGCGACGAGTAAACGAGGGTTTAATAACATTGTTGTCTATGAGAGGTGGAAAGGCCTGAAGAAAAATGACGACTTAACGAGGTTTTACTGTATATATATTTGAAGTATGGCTTACTTAGCTAAAGGTAAAATGCACAATCTCATCGTATTAGCTCAAGAGCTAGGGTTAACTTTGTCAACCGACATGACAGTTGCTCAGTTAAAATCTGCCACTGTAAACAACGATGATTATTATGAGGATTTTATGAAAGAGTTTCAGAGTCTAAACGTCAAGACGAAATCAAAATCTGCAAGTTGGAGATGCAGTTCAAACTCTAGAAACTCAAGCTTCAAACCGAAGTGGCCAGCTCTGTGTCAACGTCACCAGAACTTAAATTTGAACTTCAGAAACTGCTCCTGAGTTTATCATTGTTTCTATCTCTCACTGAATGCCAACTGAAATATCACTCATCGCACATTAGTATATGAGACAATCGTCTGCGAAGAGGCTGATACTGCAGTTAATGGAGTTAGGTAGATCATTATAATATAAATAAAAAGTAATTGCGAGAGGACCGAACCCTGGGGCATGCCAGACTTAACATGAAGAAATGGGGAGTTCTGGCCCTTGAATGAGACAACTGGCTGTAGTTAATGAGGAAGGCTTCCATTTATTTAAGCAGTTGAACACATAGGCGAAGGTTTAAAAGTATCGGTAGAAGTTTATTATGGCCACCCTGTCAAATGTGCTTTAGAAAAAAACCAGGAAAATGATATCAGATTGTAGGTTATGACAGTACTGTGATTTGACTGAAATTGAACCAATCATATGAAATGAAGATGAGTTTATAATATGAAATAATGTTTAATATAGTTGTATTTTTATATATTTTATCCGTTTTTCAGTAGATATGTATTTTTTTCTTACAGGTACCAAATTCGGAGCAATGCTTGACCAGCTGACTGATAGGTGTGCCACAATGTGCTTGTTAGTGATATTGTCCTATTTCTATCCCCAGTGGATGATACTGTTCCAGTTGAGCATGACTATCGACATTGCCAGCCATTGGATGCATCAACAGGTGTGAGTATTAATCTTGTGCATTCATAAAGTATGTTATGTAAGTTATGTATGTATAGTGAAACTCCTGTTAATGGGCACCCCTCTTTTATGGCTAGATAATATATTATATTTTTTTTGTCTCTCCAAGTGTCTGCAAAAGAGAGGTTTTACTGTTTTACGTATTTCTCTGAGCATGATTTTATTCAACCAAAATTTACTTCTTAAAATAAAAATAAATAAATTTATTTATTTATTTTGTATATTATTTGTATTCATGTATTCATGTGCTGTTTTGCAATAATAAAAAAAAAGTTTTGCACTTCATTTTCCGATTTGAATATTCTTTGTGGCACCACCATTGTTATACGATTGATTGTTGATTTTCAAAAAGGTCTCTTCGCGTTCTCCTAAAGTCATTCTTCCGCTTTTTTGAGGCTTAGTTCGTCCTGGATGCTGTAAGGTTTTGGGGACTATACCTACAGAGGGACATAGACTTGGTTGAAGGAGTGCAGGGAAGAGCTATGTGTGTCCTTATTGGCACACAGGGATTGAGTTATGAAGAGAGACTTCATTTTTTAAATATGTTTACATTGGATGAGCGTAGGTGTCGGAGAGATATGATCGAAGTGTTCGAAATTTTCAAAGGGATGGATAGGATGGACCATGAACTTTTAGTACACCGCCAATCGACTGCTTTTACAAGGGAACACCAGTATCGATTGGTAAGGGACAATGCGAGATTATGGTGTCGCAGGGAATTTTTCTCTGATAGGGTTGTTAATAAATGAAATAGCTTACCCCCGGAGATAGTAAATTGTAACACAATTGACACGTTTAAAAAGAAATACAATAAACATGTTGGGGTAAATCGAGAACCTATCCATACTTAGAATTAGACAACCATAATATTCTTTATGGGCATTCTATCATGTGTATGTATTGTTTATAATTTTTGTGATTCTGTTTTTAATTGGGTTGCTGTATTTTTGAAATATATGACATCCATATTTATTATGGGCATCCTTTTCTCAGCCACCTCGTTGGGCATTTTGCCTGTTGTGGCGTTGTACTTGTATATACGCATGGAAGGAGCTGATTGGATGGTTTATACCCAATTGCATACATTTTTTCTTTCATTGAGCACTGACTGCCTAGTGTACGAACAGCAGTCATACTTTTGCTTTTTAGTTTGTGATTTTAACTGTGAATTTTTTTTATGATTTGAGGTCCATGATGCGAGGAAAGACAAGTCATAAGCTTATTGATGCTGCTGAAAATCCTATCATGAAGATTTATTACACGTCTAAGGTAATCTTAATTATTTGAAGTTCTGCTTTTTTCTAGCTGAGTTAAATCAGGCATATTTATCTATATATTACCCCTTGAAAAAAACCTGAGTATGTACATCGTCACCTTATAATGAAAACTTGGTATATCGAAAATTCCCAACTTTACAGAAAGAGCAAAAAGAGGAGATGGGACATCCTATTGAATAACACACAAAAGGGGTTAATTTTTTTTCTCTATAGAGAGAAGGTTGTTGCAGCTTTTTTTTCCTTTTCAAAAGCGGCAATAGATGAGATATGTTCTCAATCTAAAACCATCAAAACGTCATTTTAGCAAAACATTGATGTACAAGGTTTTTCTTTTTTCATTATAAGGTGACGATATGTAAAAGCATCTTATGAATCACTATCAATTGGGCTCTAAATTTATATCCACCTTGGAATCATTTTCAAGATATACCTCCATTTTTCTTACAGAAATCTTTTGATTCATTTCATTTAAAATGAGTGAATATATACCAAGAAAAAAATGTCCTACTTCCTCATTACCGCAGGCCTTCACAATTATAATTACATCAAGCTCTTAAAGCATGAACATGTAATAGTAGAATAAAAATACGTAACAACAATTGAGAAGTTTATTTTCAAAAGGCAGCATATTTCCACTTTTTTTCAAAATGCCCTTTTTAACGTCTTATGAATTTTTCGGACATAATATCTTTATCAGATTATGTAACCAGGGTTATTCAAATGGGAATATTTTTGATAGAAATTACTATGTAAAGTTAGTCGCTTCTATCAAAAGGGAACTTATCCACCTTTCTCATACACTTCAGACTTTTTCTTGTCTTGATAATGGACCTCTCGATAAAAGAAACCCATGGGAAACCAAAACTTTGCCCACTAACAAGGGGTGTCTGTTAATGAATAGTAAAATACATCTAGTTTGGTCTATGTGATTCAAAATTGCGTCCATCTGTGGAGGTGTCCAATAATGGGAGTGTCCGTTACTGAGGGTTCCACTGTAGAATGATCGTGTTTCTTATGGTAATGACAAGAGGGCAGTAAGGTTACCTTCCTGGGCTAGTAAAAATCTTCTGGAATTAACATGTGATGTAGGAATTTCCAATTTTTCAGACTTCACTATCTTCAATTTTAATCAAAAGATAACATTTCCACTAGTTTTCTTCCAAAATGGAACATTTCCAAAATTCAAATGCAAATGGCTCCTTTAAATGTTGATCAAGGAACATAGTATTTAAATATTATTCTACCCATTCCTACATACTACATGTTGGGCTATTTTCTACTTTTTAAATCAAACATATTCTTCCAAAATAAGTTTTTTTACTTCTACTGTAAATTTAGCAGAATTGGAAATGTTTCCCTTTTGAAAATAAGCTCCTCAATTATCAATACTAAAATAATATTGATAGAAAAATAAATTTTTTGTTGAGGTTTTAAAACCTACTTTGGCAATACATCTAGGTCACGTGGCAATTCATATTTCTTGTTTGTAGTTTGTTTGTTTATTGTTCGTTTGTCAGTTTATTCATTAATGCTGTATTAAATTTTAAAAGATTAGGTGAAAAAATATAATTTTTTGTGTAATTAACAAGATTTGTTTTAATTAATAAGCAGTCAGTTAATGTAAATTTTAAAAAAATCTGATTTCAATAAAAAACTGATTTTTTTTGGAATTAAAAAAAAACATGATTTTTTCATACTTTGTTCCAGGACATTGAAGCAGAGAAATGAGCTGACCACTTCACATTGGGTGGGGGGAAACAATGTCTATGAACCCAACTAAGGTGCATTCATACTGTAAAAAATGTCCAGTTTCTCATCTCTCTGTAAATTCTTCTTTATCCAATTGTGAAGTTGTTCATCTCAATCTTTGGTCAGTTTCTATGTTCTTTTTTATAGTTCTTAGTGTTTTGTAAAACTTACCAATTTTGTCAAGTACAGCCAAGTGTCCATACTTAATATCATTTTGAACTTTGCACTGAAAAATCAACCTCTCAATGAAACGTTTAAAATTGAAAAAAAAATAAATACCCACATATTCTCTGGAGGGTGTCTAGGCTGCTTGTACTGATAATTTGAAAATTTTAGGTGCAAATTTAATATCTTAAAAAAAAATGAAATGTGTTTGCCTCAAGTTAGGCATGGGTACCCTAACTTGGGACAGTATAGTTTTATGTGTTGGTTTCATGTTTAAGTGCCTTAGTTTTAACCCTTTAACCGGTCAATTTTTTAACCAGAAATGTTCACCAAAAAGTCATATTTTTTTACTGCATATAATTAAACACAATACTTAATAGAATAAGAAAATGGGAGAATTTCTTTTTTATTTTCAATTTTATTACTTTTATACCATCTTTTATTTCATGATTTTGAAATGCAAAAACCCCTAAATGTTTGCTTTTTGAAAGTACATTCTTCATGGTATGAGGAATATTTTACATATGTTACAAAATTTCTCTCTGACTTACTATACATTTTGAAGTTTACACTTTTCCAAACTGTTCAGAAGTCTTTTTTTGTGTGGTACAATTTGAAGCATGGTGAAAGGCAAAGTCCTACGTCACAATCAGGGCAGAAATATCGTGTTTCTTTGCGGATTCTCTTCCCATTTTCATTTCTTTTCGAACAGCAAACTGCACATTGTCTTGCAGGCCTCAGTTTCTTATCTGTGGGAGCAATGATTTCTATAAAATGCCTCTCTGTCAGTCTCAGAGGATTAGGCTCAGAACCTGGTCGTCCACGCCTGAAATTGATTCCTGAATGATATTTTTCAATAATGCTGTCAATGAGTTCAAGTCTAAACTCTAGTTGTGTGTTTTTCCCTCCTTTCTTACAATAGACTACATACGAGTTCCATATAGCAATGTCCAAAAGGTGGAAAAAAATCTTTCTGTAATATTTTTTCCCCCTTTTTTTGATAATTTCAAAATTTTTCAAATTTTGATCCATGCGATCTACTCCTCCCATTGTATTATTATAGTCCATAACGATTTTTGGTTTCTCTTTTGTCTCAGAGCGGACTTGAATTTGTTCCATTTCAGTATTATGAATTGTGGAAAGTAATGAAACGTTTTTTTTATCCATCCACTTCATCACAGTAACTTTTCCTCTCTGAAAAGCTATAATTTCCCCTTTTTTCAATTTTCTTTCCTGCATTTCCCTTGGGACTTCTTTTCTCTTGAGGTTTAGTGTGCCGTATGTGTCTGTTCGGCATGAAACCAATTTGTCTGCTAATTCTGGCGAAGAATAATAATTGTCTATCGTAAGACAGTATCCTTTATGAAGCAAGGGCTCCAGCATTGTCAAGACAACTTGAGATGAAACGCAGAGTTGAGAATACTCAGGTTTCAGAATTGTGTCTTTACCTGTGTATATTATTATTGACCACACATAACCAGAAATTGATTCGCACAGCATAAAACATTTTACTCCAAATCTTGCTCTTTTGAGGGGAATAAATTGTTTCCATCCTAGTCGCCCTTTGAATAGCATAAGGCTCTCGTCTATTGTTACATCTCGCTCTGGTGTCACCGCTTCGCTAAATTTCTTATTGAGATGTTTCAGAACTGGCCAAAATTTTACTAGTTTAGGGCATTCATGATTTTGTGGGTCAAATGCTGCATTATCAGAAAAATGCAAATATCGTTGCAAAAGAAGGAATCGACGATGAGACATTATTTGAGCGAAAAAAGGTGTGCAAGTTGAATGCCTTTTGCTCCAATATTGATCAATTCCAGGTTTCTTTACAATTCCTTGAAGTATATTTAGAGCGAAAAACACATGCAGCTCTTCCAGAGTTGTTTCTTCCCAAAATTTACTCTTTGAGAACTTTCTTTTGACACCCGATTCGATGCACTGTTTAGCATATTTATTTGTCTCTTCCACGATTGTATTTATGAGAGCAGAATCTATGAATGTTTCGTAAAATGAAAGAACATTAGAATTGTCATCAAGTTGCACATGCACAGAAGGAATACCTGTAAATTTGAAACGAGGACAAGGAGGAGGTGGATTTTTCACATTTACCTTGGTAAAAGTTCTGGCAGATTTCAATTCTTCTTCATAGCTGAGCTCACTACACGTGTCATCAGATGAGTCATCAGACGAATAATCCAGATCATTGGAAGAAAGTTCTGAATCTGTATTAGAATCATCTAACAGGAAAGTATCTTCTTCGTTCGCTTCATCCATAATATCCAAAAATATTACAACAGTTTATATAACAATTCACAAAAAAAAGTGCTGCATACACACTAGAACAAAACTTGCTTCCGTAGAGAAAAACGCTTTTTATTGAATGGCCTGGCACCTGCACATGTAAATATATATTTTCGGAAAAACCCGGATGAAAAACATTTTAGTTTCATGGACAAGTTGTGCCATCTGTTGCAAAATATTGATACTAAATAATCTTTACAAGAATTAAAAATACGGGCAAACCAGAAAATGAAAGGAGAAAATATTGATGCCCGTACGCTGTACGGGCAAACCAGATAGGGACAAGTTTGGGTAGCCCGTACACTATACGGGCAAACCGGTTAAAGGGTTAACTTGGGGTCAGCTAAATTTAAAAAAAAAATGTCCTGAGACAACACCAGACTAAAAACAGTTCAGAAATAATTTTATTCACCAAAAATAGTGTCACAACCTTTATGACAAAATCACAGAATAAGTTCTCTGATAAAAAAAATATATTATCATAACACAAATTCAAAAAATGAAAAATGAACGTAGGAAGTAGAAAACTTTAACTATGAGAAAAAATTTGAACAAACTCAAAAAATTTTAATGTTTTGCATTGACTGAAATGAACGAACAAAGAGCAAGACAACAATCGTCTAGGCTACCAACATATTAAAACAGAAAATTTTAAATTGTCCCAAGTATGGACACTTGACTGTACCCAGAACGGACATACAACAGTACAACTGTTCAGTTATTATATTTCACTCACAATTTGAAATGTAGATGATGGCAATATCTGCACACATTACTCTGAATACACCACACACACAGGCTTTTAGGTCCAGACACACACAAACTTCTGACACAACTCACTTACTCCTGAAAGTAGAATAAAACCATGCGCAGAGATATGGGGGGCATTCAGCCACCCCTAGCATCAATGGCAGAGCTGACGGATCTACTTTATATGCATATATGTGAATTGACATCATCATCATTGTGGACCCCCCCCCCCCTAGACTTTCAAGTCTTTCTCTGCCTATGGATAAAACGGTAGTAAACTGGCCAATGGCAATAATTGGAGTTTTGCTCAGTTTAGAAGAAGCACGTAGAACAGAAATCACATTTCTGCTGCTAATGAATGGGATTATAACCCATGGGTTAACTTTAATTAGTTAACCAAGATATCACTGTACTGCACTAGTTTTTTTTTTCATTGAGATATATATTTTCTCATGAGATTGTTTTTTCCTGTTTTTCTCTTCTGCAGCCAGTGCTGTTCATCATGTGTGCTGGGAATGAACTGTTTTACAGCATGCTGTATTTACTTCATTTCACTGAGGGACCAATCAGTATGTATTTTATTTATGTCCATTTTTTTAGCAGGGTGGGACAAATCCCAGGCGTCAGGTCACCATGGTGATTAGAAAATCAGTATTGATGCCTGAAATCCTCTAAATGTGGTTGTTAAATTGGAGTCTGAGGGTGACACAAAATTTTCTGATATCATTACGCTTCATCTTTTAACATAGGGAAAGTAAAAGAAAACATTATTAACATATTTTAAGACTGTTTTTCTTGAGAAAAATTCCAATGCTTGGCTCCAAAGAAATTGGCCTGGTGCCTAAATATTTCTTCGATTTGTCCAGCTCTGACTTTTAGTTGACTGCAAAGCTGAATATTATTGGAAAAAAATTGTTGTGCAGCTTCTTTTTTTTTTAGGTTTTATGGTTAATAGGAATTTTATCAATATTGATTGTTTGCAAGTACAGTGAAACCTGTTTAAGGCAGACACTGTATGAGATGGGAACCTGTCTTCAGCAGAATCAAAAAATATAGCCTGTTGAATCATTAGTGTTTTGATCTGCACCTTCGTAAAATAGAAATCTCTCTAATACAAAATATTACTTTAGTCTCTTGATATTTTATTTCATACATATTTCACCGTAATTAGTGATAGGGACAAAAATTACCATAATTTCTTGAATAAATACAGCTTATACAGTTTTAAAAGTACATTTTTAGCTGATGCAGCTAATTCAAAGTTACACTCTATTCCATTTTTTCCCCCCGTTACCTTTACCTAAACATTTTTGCTTAATGTTTTAGCTTTTTGATTATGTATGAGTGAGCACAGCAAAAATTACAAGGTGGTCCAGAAGTGTAAGAACTTTGAAACCCGTTATAGTGCAGGACTGGATATACTACCGGCATCACAACACCTCTCTAATGTTTTATTGAATTAAAAGAACTTATTTGTTCTCAATGTGTTTTATAGTGTTTCCCCAAAAATAAGCTCTTGCTTGATTTTTTTTAGAATGCTTGCAATGTATAAGCCCTGCCCCAAACATTCGTCTCAGTTAAAATCATCAGCCAGACAAATAAATTTCATACATTCTTTGCTGTACACAATGTGTGTATTGAATTACAAAGTAATAATATTAATTTGTAATAATATTTTTTATATTTATACTTAAATTGATCATTAATCCTTTTTGTTACACCACCACTAATTTTCTGCACACAAGGGCTAATTAGACTGAGACCTACAATTTATTGCCGATTCCAAATGGCAGCCTTTTTTTATAATTATAGAGAGATTGGTGCTCTAATCCCTTGGTGTGAGACTCCCTGCAATCTTTCTGTGGTCATGTTGTCACAGTTTGACTTGTTTTGAAAAGAAAAAAAAAAAAAGACTTAAAGATGACGTAAAAAATTTCATCTCAGACAATGTTATATTGTTATGTTTTTATGCTAATCAGTTATCACGTTAATCAGAAAATGTTTTCTAGGATGGATACATGGCTTCATTTGTTTATTTCAGTTTTTGGTGGCATGGGCATGATCCGCCTGTTAGTGTACATCTCTTTTCCCATATGCTTTCTGAAGACTGTGGTCAGCTTACTCCAGATGGCAATTGCCTGCATTAATGTTGGTGCTATCGATACAAATGACAGGGCCATTGAAGCAAGCAAAAAGAAATAGTTATATGACGGTAAATCATTCGCTTGTACACATATTTCAATTATCAAAGAGTGTGTGTTGGATAATTTCTAAGTTTATGAAATTGTGTTTTTTTACATGGCATGTTCACTGTTATTGATCTAAGATTAACAAGAATGTATACAGTAGATCCAGGGCCGCCCTTACCAGATGCAGGGCCCAGTGCAAAAATAATCGCGAGGCCCTGCGAGCACCACAAACATTTTTTGTGAACCAAACCCAAAGAAGAAAATTTGATGATGTCGGTTCCCTTTCCCCCCCCCCCCCCTCCAAAGAAAAGAATCTTACTCAGTAATAAAAAAATTGTGTAAAAATGTTGAAACATGAGTTAGTAAAAAGCAAAAAAAATTAATATATTTAGTTTTTTAATTTTAATAAAAATAATTTACTAATTAATATTTAATAATATGACTCACTATTGCTTATTTTCAAATTTTTTTCAACAAAACTTCACAGCTTAATTGCCTGAATAGACTCACCTTATAAAAAATTCATTTTTCTTGCTTTCACACCTGCGAAGTCCTCTATCATATCATCAACATTTATTTTATCCACTACGTCTGTTTCGACTGATAATGCCGCTAAAGATGACAGTCTTTCTTGATTGATTGCATATCTTAAATAAGATTTTATTAATTTTAAGCATGAAAAACTTCTTTCCGCACTTGCCACTGTTACTGAAACAGTAAGCAGTATGCTATGGAAGCATTAAGAAAAGGATTTTGGATCGTGTTCATGAACTTTAAAATGCATTGAATATCATCTGTTAATAACTCGCGAACCCCTTTGATGTCGAAGGATTCTACGCCCAAAAAAAAATATGCGTACTATCAGTTATATTGTTGATGGCAAAAATTCTTGGCTGAGGCTCAATTTTTTGTGAAATATCATCCACTTCTCTTTTCTCTTTACCAGATAGCTGAATTGCAGGCCGCAGAAATTTTTCAAATGCTCCACGTTGTGTGTTAAGATATTGTTTCTTGCTTTTCCTTTTTTTAAGCCTTTTAAAAAAAAAAAATTCATTTAGCCCGGATGTCAACACCGTATGCAATAAATAAACCTCCACCACTTATAGGCATGCAATTTTTCCTCTCTTAGTCTCTTCCCTGAGAAGAGAGTTTTCCCAGAGCTTCAATAAGAGGAACGTGTTGGTAATATTCCACCCACCGACAACATGACGGTTAGTGTATGTTGTACTTGTATGTATTTTTCTACCATTTTCTTTGTCAAAATGCAGCAACCTTGTTTTATTATTGGAATTTTAACAAAAATTAGTTTTTTTTATTTTTTATTACCAGAAACGTGGAGGCAACATGCTGTTGCCCTACTGCCCTGAATAAATCTCTTATTTATAATAATGTTCCCACTTATAGAATGTTTTGCTGCTTAGTACGGCTTGTTTTCATGGTCCCAATTCTTACTAATACTCATTAAGATATCTCTTTTAATGCATTTTCCTGCTTACAACATTTTTTTGTGACAGTTGCTAAAAAAATGCTATGAGAGGGACCCACTGTATACAGTTGACACTCGATTTAATGAACTAATTTTCTCTGGTCTCAATTTACACTATTTGTTTAAAATCATCCCCCTTTACAAACTGATTTTTCAGGTCCACACAAGGTTTGTAAAAACAAGCATTAACTGTAGGTACATCTCAATAAATACCTTTCACATAAGAGAAGCCAGCGAAGTGGATTATTTTTAGTGTGGTCCATACATATACATATTTAAAAAAAATTATGTTATTAGTTCTTGCTTTGTGGATTAAATTAAAAACTACTTAATTAAGTAGTTAATAATGCTGCCATTTTTGTTTCGCAGAATCCTTTTCCTACAATGATTTTGGCATTATATTTAGGGTGACCACAACATCCATATTTTATTCTTCTTCTTTTAGCTGTCTTGACTTTTTTGAATTTGCAATCTTGACTGAAATCATGAATGAAGATAATTTTCATTTCTCATCACTGCCAAGTCTCCCAGATTTTTCTGTTGGCTCCCGAATTTCTACTCCATCTTGCAGACTCCTGAAAATTTATTTTATCTCTCGAATTTCAACCATGATTGAAAAAAATACTTTTTTGATGAAAAAAAAATATTCCCAAAGAATTTACCCTAAAAAGTAGGCAGTTTCTTTGTTTTTACCCCAGAAATGACCTTACAAGCAAGATGTAAATTGTGGCCATTGTGCGAAATCACAAAAAAATCTAATTTGTAGGAGGGGGAGACAAAATCCACTGCACACAGTCAACATCCGAATTCGGTGAGATGACTTATATATTCCTTGACCATATGTCCTGTTAAGTCTATCTTTCGTTTTGGGCACAATATATGGAGATTTTTTTTGTTGGCATGATTTGATTAGAAAGTAGTAATTGACAGGTAATTCAACCTACTGGTTGGTGATGATTGACGACTTAGCACTCATCTGCATTGGCTTGCAAGATGTCTTGTTTTTGCAAAAGGTAAAAATCTCTACAGTTGTACTTTTGTTAATGAAAAATCTCAACACTGTTTTTCGAACATTCCTTTTATATTTATTTACGTAAATATCCATCTGACATATTTGTCATTATGTTCAATGTTTCCTTCATGAAAAATGCAATTCACTGTGATTTGGAGTTACCTTTTATTCGTTGCCCATTGCCAATTTTTCCAATAAATTAGCTATTCATTCACAGTAAGCATCTTTTGGTGACAATTGGCAATGTCCTGTGTTCTTTTATGGTCAATCTAGTACTATTGAATGTAAATGTCATTGAATGTTAAAGTCAAATAGCGGAGTATAGGTTATATTGGATTAGGGTACACAACTTTCGGCCCTCCAGCAAAATGCAGGCTGTCAAGAGGTTCCATCTGGCCCACAAAAGGTCTTTCTAACAAAAAGGCATCAATCCATGCACCATGACAAGTGATAGCTGTCTCACATATTTGTCCTCTAGACTGAGAAAGTTGTGCACCCCCTGCTGGGGCTTTCACAGGATCCACCTTTGGAGGTGGTACAAAAATTTTCTTTCAGAGAAATTCAGAATCATCACACTTCAAAAAGCATAGAAATTAACAGAAATTGGTTAAAATGCTATATAAAATGTATTTTCCTTTTATATTTTAACGTTTTCATAGAAATATTAAATTTTTTTAAATAATTTATGGTCAGCTTGGGAGGCAGGGGCACGACTACTGCACCCCTCGGTTAAACTATTTTACTCTTTTGCAACAAAAATGAGTATGAGTTTCATGTGCATATTCCAATATTTGTAACTCCCTCTGAGACGAATTTTTTCAACTTATGGGTGTATGCTTTTAAGTTGAGCTCTGAAGCTAACAGGAAAAATATCAAATTTTTTATTCCTAAGTTACTGGTAGGAATGATGACTTGTAAGATTTCAAATTACCGCAGTGAAAGTTTGCCAATATTCTAAGGGTACGTCCATAGTTCACAGATTCTCACTTTTTCGCTGTGGGAATCTCATTATCATCATTCTGTGGAAGAGCTTAGGCAATTTTGCCCAATGCTCTGACACCAAGTAGTATAACATGAATTGTGAATCATGTTAGAGCAAAGTAAGAGCATACTGTGGAGATTTCCCAGAGGTTTTGCAACAGCAAAACCAACAGCCAAAAAGTTGAGAATGACCATTTTACTGAACCCCTGTATATATATTAATTTCCCCTATATGGGATATTAATAGTATAACTGAAACAGATAAAGGCCATATCTAAATAAATGAGGATGCTACTCCTGTCTGTGATACCCTTTTTAAAGAAAAGGAGCAGAGGAGGTCTCCTAGGGATATGGCCGAGAACTGAACATGAAGTTATTGGAAAATAATACATAACAGTTCAAGTTAGAGCAGAGAATTGATACTCAACATGAGTTCAGGTGTTTAGTATAATTAAGAAAATTTATCAAGTTGTTAATGCTCTGGATGCATTTACTACTTCACTTAGTGTCACCTGATGATCACCAAAGTAGTTCCTTCTCAGGATAGAGAAGTTGGGGCATCGTCGTACATAGTGAAGTGGAGTTTCGTCTTCCTCTCAAAAAGGTGAATCTGCATAGCCACAGTTTTGTAGGTGTTTCGCTAGGTTATCACAACCAGTGATGATCTGTATAATAACCTGTCAAATCTGTTTTCTATTCAGGGAAATAAGTTTTTGGGCAATATTTGTTGGGTTCAATCGCGGCGGATAAGCGGGAGGGAAAAAATCAGCAAAAACTCATTGGAGCTGTCATAGTGCACCTGGTTACCTGATCAAACTGTTTTAACCAGAATGAATTATTAATTCTTTTTCCCACTTGAACTATTCACAGCTTAGTACACCAGGTGAGTTTGTTATTATCTTCTGCTCTTCAGGAAGAATTTTATTTTGATAAAAGTTACACCATCTTTTTTTTTATCCGGTATTCAATTTTGTTCAAGATGCTGTCGAATGTCTGTTTATCCATTTGGGAAATATTCTTAAAATTTCTCGAATGAGCTTTTTGAGTTGAGGTAAGTAAAGTAAAGTAAGGGGAATCCTATTCATTTCATGAATGTTTGTCATTCTTTTATGCCAGTGTCTCCATTATGCCAACTAATCATGCAGACAGATGCTCTCACGAGCGGTGCACTATAACCACCACCAGCTAGAATTTCATGGGTTCACCTTGCTGTTTGCAACTGTTTCTGTTTAAGCAGGAAGCTGTAGTATGGTCGTATTTTAACACATAGGAGGATTGGGTTTTACCAAGTTTTAGATGTTGTCTTATCTATGACATCCTAACGCAAAGAGTTGGTATGTTGATGTGAAATTTTGGGAAACCTAATTTTATTAATATATTCATTATCTATTTAGGTGGAGAAGAACATCTGTGGGGAAGAAGAGAGAGAGAGAGAGAGAGAGAGAGAGTCTTTTGTTTCCATTTCTCAGCATTCCGCCAATAGGATTTAACGTGCTTTTTTTTGTATTCAAATTTTTTATTTGTCACTTTTTTTTAAAGCAATTGTGCAAAGTATAATTTAGTCTTTCAGTTTTTTTTCTATTAGTAAAGCAGTGCATTTAAAAAACTCAAGTTATATCACTGCAGCAGCCAATATTCATTTCCTATTACATATTTGCTATTTGAGAATATTATCCAGTGCGGTTTTTTATTTGTTTTATATCATTCAAAGCTTTTGTCGAGTTACTTAATTGACCAATATTTGTGTATTTATATGTATATTTGTGATCACCTTTTCATTGTGTTTTGTGAGTATTCCTGTTATGATGATATGACTGAAATGAATGCGCGTATATGGTTACTTCATAGATATATATTTGCATTGTAATTATATGTGTATGAATATGCTAGTCTGCTGTTATTTGCAGTTTTATATTTGATTATGTATTTTATTCATATCTAATTGTAGATCAGTGGTAGTAATTTATTGTATGGTCTATTAGATTTAGTTGTAAAAATGCTTAGAGACGTGATAACAAACCCTTTGTTGTCATTGGCGAGAATGGTGAATGAAATTTGTTGGTTTGAAATTGCTTTCAATCTGATGAATTAATAATTCTTGGACGGTAGAGGTCTTGTCTTGTAACTCTCATCTCATGCTGTAACTGACCTGTATTTCGCTGATAGTCATTGACTATGAGGATGCACAGTCGATACAGCATTAACCCTTGTACGATACATGAAAAATTTCATTAACAATATCGACTCACAAATTATTTTATATTTTATAAAATTGAAAATATTTGTTATATAAAATTAATAAGAAAATTTGAGTAAGAAAATCGATGTTTTCTACCAATTACATATATTGCCTCAAATAAGGTATATAAACTATAAAGTATTATGCAATAAACTTTGGAACCCGTTATAGCGCAGGACTGGATATACTACGGGCATCACAACACCTCTCTAATGTTTTATTAAATTAAAAGAACTTATTTGTTCTCAATGTGTTTTATAGTGTTTCCCCAAAAATAAGTTCTTGCTTGATTTTTTTTAGAATGCTTGCAATATATAAGCCCTGCCCCAAAAATTTGTCTCAGTTAAAATCATCAGCAAGACAAATACATTTCATACATTCTTTGCTGTACACAATCTGTGTATTGAATTACAAAATAATAATATTAATTTGTAATAATATTTTTTATATTTATACTTAAATTGATCATTAATCCTTTTTGTTACACCACCACTAATTTTCTGCACACAAGGGCTAATTAGACTGAGACCTACAATTTATTGCCGATTCCAAATGGCAGCCTTTTTTTATAATTATAGAGAGATTGGTGCTCTAATCCCTTGGTGTGAGACTCCCTGCAATAGCAATCTTTCTGTGGTCATGTTGTCACAGTTTTTATTGTACCTCTGCTTCAGGAAAGTTTCTGACAAGTATCAACCTGGTATAAAACTCAGGACACCTAAACATTCTTTGGTACTTTAAGCGAGTATTTATTGGGTCAGTTTTTTTATACCTAACCCCTTGACAGTGATGCCCGAATCCAGTTCGGGCCACAGGAAAACTTATGCTTTTGAGATTATATTCATGACAAAAAAATAGTGTTTTCTTTTCCATTAAGCCTGAATTGAGGTTTTTTTGATATAATGCACAACAACAATGAAAAAAAATTTCCATTTTTGGTGCTTTTTTCTGAAATAAATGACGCTGTCAATGGTTTAAAGTAAATGATAATACAAATTGTTTAGTACTTGTAAGTACCCAAAATGACAACTTTTGTTTGACAGGCAAATACAGTTGATGCTCGTTATAATGACCATGTCACAGTGACCATTCCATTATAACGATACCAAATGTTTTCATATAACGACTATCCTATATGCTTTTCTTTCTATGTAACAGCCACCCAATATTATATAAATTTTTAGCAGAACGATTTAGGGTCGTATGAATGTTTACTGTACTTCCCGAATAAGGAATTCGTCTGAATGACTGCTATTTCCAGAGGCTTGATATTGTTATTAACAAACAGGTACCATTTGCATGCAGAACTAAATGATTACATCAAAAATATACTTATAATTAGATATAAATATACTTATAATTTAGAGAAATTTTGCTTGGAAATGCTATCAAGCCCACCCTGCAAGATATCCAGGCCATGACTTAAGTGAAGAATTCAGGGGATGAATTCACACCGACATGCTGTGTAATTGAGCCTTCGCGAATGCATTACAAGCAGGCTACATGAACAAGGAGTACACATTTCAGGATATCACCACTGTGGGGAGATTGGAGGCCAGTGATCCTACAGTGAATATGGTTACGAAAATTTCAAGAAGGAATTCATAGATTTTTGTACAGCTCATTGTTACTTCATGAGGTTAATTAGCACAGAATGATGAGCTTATCAATCTTTCAGTCAAAGGCATAGAAGAAAAGTTGTTTGCAATCAGATATAAACTGTAGCTTCCGATTTAATTAGGTCTTGTGACCATAACATGACAGTGATACAACAAAAATTATCAAATGAAACTGTGTCCCCCAATGCCGACAGCATAATAGGGTTCTATTGGAAAAAAAAATTATCGAACAGTTTTGCCGATCATAATCTTTTCTACCAAGAAAAAATGTCACATTTTCATCAATGTTATGTTTCTAATTTTGATTGTACTAAATAGCTTTTACAGTCAAATCCTGTTATGACGAACTCCAAGAGACTGAAGAAATCGCTTTATTATAAAGGAATTTTATATTTTACGAATTTTAATATTCATTTGAAAATTTTTTGTTGTAGCAGAATTTGATTCTAATAGAAATTTGATTCTAAGAGAAAAATTACTTATGTGTGTTCTGGATAGCAAAAAAGAAAAGTTAAATTTAAAGAATTCCAAAGGTTGAGAACCACTGTTCTAAAGTATATGCATGATCAAACATGTGCAATGTTTGAAATATATGCTAGAAAGATTTCACATCCAAAAGTACATGCAAATTTCAGTCTTTTCTCATATGAGTGGGCTGGTAACTGCCACACTGGGAGTGAGTGTCCTGAAACCATGTACGCTTTTCGAAAATGTCTTCAACAAATGTCCTGTGAATGCAGCTACATCCACATCTTGAAAATTTGAGAGAAAATCTAGTCTTTTTTTCCATGGGATCCTATAACTGCTAATTTGAAATTCCAAGTTAGTCAGATTTTTAAAAAATATTGAAAGATTATATAGATGATATTATAGATATGACAGATTTTAATGCCACATTGTATTTATTTACTCCAGCATCAACTTCAGAAATGATTTTTTAAGTTTTTCTTTAATTGAAAACTTCCTTTCAAAGCCACTCATTTTGAAACAGAAGAAATATAAAACATTCCTATAGCGTAGCACTCACTTACCGCAGACTTTATTTCTTGTTCATGCACCCCCACAAGCCATAGACAAACTTCTTCCCCAACAGTTCAGCTAGTTAATTCTGTGAAACTGATTTTAAGGAATCATTTTTAGAACGTTCTATACATACTCTTTTGTTGATTTTTGGAAACTTGTTTTTGAGTTCGTTATAACAGATTTATTAGAATTCGCAATACATTGTTCCAACATAAACTTATTTCAGGACTAGAAAAGTTTTTGTTCCAATGAGAGTTTTGTTATAACGGGATTTGACTGTAGTTCATGTGTTCATGTGATATCGTTTCCTGAAGAAAAAAATTTGAAAATTCTGGTGATAAATCGCTCAAAAAAAAACATAAGTAAAAAAACATTTTTCAACAGACAAGCTGTCATTAGTCAATCAAAAATTACCGAAGGTCAAGGAGGATATCAATATCTGGATTAAGACGGGAAGAAAAAAAAATTTATGATTTTTTTGTGAATTCAGTTCTGTTGAAAAATATTTTCGAATAAAATTTCATGTTATTTGATTGACAGTGGATTTGAAAACAGCTGTTTAAAAACAGTTTATTTATTATTATAATAGAATGGATACAACTTTTTTTCCAGTTAACTATTCCTTTTTGTTTTGGTTCCTTCTATCAGATTTTTGTATCAAAACATGGTATTAAACTCGAATCGCGATCAATTTATACTCATATCGAAAAAGTGAAGTGATTATAACAGTGATACATATTCTATTACTAGCAGAGTGTATATCATTTAAGTAGAAGTGCCAAATGCACAGTTTGACAATTTTAAATATGCACATAATTTTTTTTTTTTCAATATCGAAATTTGTGCAAGATGATATTTGAGTGGTTGGCGCCAGATTCTGTGAAAGAATTTTTTAAATTAACTATTGTGATGAATGATGTGATTCTAGTTATCCTTCCTTTTTGTATTTATCTCTATTTATCTCATTTATCCAGTGTTTTGATGTCTGTAGTTGTTTGAATATGTATTTAAAATGCATTTATGGCAATTCACATATGTATAATTTTTTTTCACTAGTTTTTATTCACTATAAAATGTTTATGTAATAGTCTTAAAAAATATTATAAAATAATAAACGTAATTTGGTGTTATATAGTTTCAATGTGTTAGTGTGTTTTTTAATATTTTCTTCAATTATTGTCATTTTTTTATTTATCTTTTTATTATTTTCTTTGCTGTTGTATTCAAATTCAGTGAATTTTATGGCAACAGGGAGGGGGGGGGGAAAGGAAATTGAAAAACAAACTTTAGTTTTTACTAGCAAAAATACACAGGCGCTGCCCGTGTTTTCCCTGTATACTACTACTAAACCACTCGTTCACTTCATCCATATTCCTCTGCGGAACTACTAATGAATTGGTACATGTTGGAATGTAGTGTTGTGGACCTAACGTGAAGTTTGTTTCTGTGTAATGCTTGTTATAATGTTAATCCAGTGTTACCAGCTACTACTAAACCAGACATGCATCTCGTCCATGTTCCTCTGTGGAATTTCTAACGAATTGGTACATGTTGGAATATGCGTGTACGTATAGTGAACCTTCCGTGAAGTTTGTTTCTGTGTAATGCTTGTTATGTGTAGTGCTGCCACCTGCAATCAATTTTTTTAACTGAGTTTTTTCTAGAATCATAGTGAAGTGTAATTAATGAATAATTATACCGGTATAGGACTGTTGCTCTCTGCGGCGAGACTTCTTAACGGGGAGGTCGGCTCTCGCATTCGCGCCTTGAAGTCAGTGGCGGATCATGATTTTGGGAGGCCCCAGGCGCAACCTGATCTGGAGGCCCCCCTATCAGGGGCAGATTAAAGGTAGGGGCTGTCAACCCCCCCCCTTCCCCCCCCGAGAGCAGAAAAATTAAATGGAAAAAAAAATGTTTTCTACGTTTTTGACTGAATAACAAACCAAGAAAATAAATTTGCTTAAAAAAGGGGGAAAATTCAGAATTTTTTCCAAAAAAAATCAGAACCGTCCTGAAAAATTGAACACATGGTCACAACCACGGCCCCCACCCACAAATTTGCGTTTATCCACCACTGCACCCTTTTGGCCCTAATAAGAACGAGATGGTTCACTAAAATGAACAATATTATGAAAATCATAACTTCTTTTTTATTTTTGCATCACCAAAACCATAAACACAAAAATAAGATAAGGAAATATAATGATATTCTCTGGTACTAGATGAAAAATAATCACACTCCCATTAAAAAAAAAAAGTCACAGTAAAATTCTGCATCAGATTTTTAGTAATCTAAGATGTCCGTCCTGGTGCCTTCAGCCACACGGCAAAAATGGAGATCTGTCATAGTTTTAGTAATTTAATATTACTGATTAATAAAGATTTGATAATATCTCAAATATAATATATTTGATTTGATATAAAGATACTGATAATATTTAATAGAAAAACATTTCTTCAATAGAGGGAATAGAGGGAAGAAATTATATCAGAGTAAATATAAGAATTATATTTTTAATGGAAGAAATTAGTTCAGAATGAATTACAATTATTGTCAATGAAAGAAATTATTTAAAAAATTTTTTTTAGAAATTATTATTTTTTATTTGTTTATTCTATTTTATTTTTACTATTATTATATTATTATTATTTTCTCTTTCAGCCACCTCGTTGGGCACTCTGCCTGTTGTGGCCTTTGCCTTTGTATTATTTGTATTCAGAGTGAATAAAAATCTTCTATATTATGCCCCCCCCCCCGTTTCGTTTAATAACGAAAAATGCCACAGTATAACATTGTGGCCCGCGTACTTTATAAAATGTTTCAATATGGCCTGCTATGCCTCAAAGGTTGAAGACCCCTGCAGTAGACTCTCGCTAATCCGGTACGTATTAGACCACGGTGTGCCAGATTTTACCGAAATTGCTGGATTAACTTTGAAGAAACCCATTGAAATAATATATGAAATTTCGTGCAAAGACATAGTCAGGACTTGATCGGCAATTAAGAAATATTAGAACGTGTTAAGGGGTTAGGGCATCAGGAGAAAAGTGACACCACACCACCTAAATATCCTGGACTACTGGACGTGCTGGATTAGAGCACGACCGAATTCTCGAGAGACTACTGTAGTTGAAATGCTCAAATAAAAATTTATCAGATAATTTATATATTTTTAGTTTTGCTCACCGTTATTTTTGGAGATTCTGCCATCTAAATCCTAAAGGAAATCTTGAGGATCGGCATGAAATTTTTTTTCATTACAATTACATTAACAATAAACACTTTTCGGTCTGACACAAAGATGTTGTCTACCCAAGCCTCCTTGATCAATCCAAAAATGTAGCTCTTTTTTTTAGAAAGAAGGAAAAGAAACCCCCTTGATTTTTTTCAGCCGGGGAGGGAGTGTTAAAAGAGAAACAGAAAAATCACGTGATTCAGAATGCATGTCATTCAGCATTCATTTCAAACCCCACTTTTTTTTTGTCATATGGTCCTATGGTTCCAGTCATAGATTGCAAATTTATATGTTGTTTGAACCAGCTTATAGTATTTCATTCAAACAAGTGGGAGACAAAATCACAATAAGAGCTCTACTACATTCATTTTAATTAGTACGAGTGTCTCTTCCTGTCGATGTCGCCGCTTACCGATAGCCATCTTGCCATCCATTATACTGTATACAAAAGCTTACACCAAAGCTGTCGTATTATTGGCGCCCATAAAAGCATTTAATACTGTGGAATGAGACATCTGTTTATGCCTTCACTCCAATTTTCATTTCGGGCAGACATTAGGACCTACTGTTCTCACCCCTCCTCCTGCTTGTGCCCTTAGGGAAATACTGTTTGAAAATGACCCTCCCTGAATGATCGCTTTACAATGTCTCTTCTTTCTTTGTCGGGGAAGAACTGGCCCTTGAGAGCTGCGTCTTGTAAATTGTTCTTTTCTTTCAGTTCCCGTTTTTCTTCCATAACTCTTATACGTACAGTATACATTAAAAAAAAAAAAAAAATTGCGGTTAAAAAAAAGAAAGGGAGAGCAGATACTGTACTTAGTTCAAGAGATTTGTTGATGCGCATGTAAATTCATATGTAGGATGAAGCATACAACTATTTGGAGGCCCCCCGCTCTGCCGAGGCCCCAGGCGCGCGCCTCATGCGCCTGTGCGGTAATCCGCCACTGCTTGAAGTTAGGAACCGCAGAAAATCAACTTCAGCCGATCATTAACCTCAATAAAACGTTTTACCGCATTTAATGCTGTTTTTCGCAACTGTCCTCCGTTTTTCGAATTCGAATACATATCTCGGCGAATATTGCACTTAGAAACGTGAATTTTTTTTGTTGGCTTCAGGCGAGACAGGACAGCAATTTTGTAATTGAGTTCTTGAGCACGGAGTGTCCGTATAGAAAGTTAACGTTTTTTTATTTTAATAACTATACAGTCCCTTGCTACATGAACGACGAATCTGAGTTCTACATGGTATTTGGATACTTTTCTTAATTGCAAGTATGCATCTATGATTAACGGTTCTCCAGTGTAATGCAATGCGTGCTGTTACCTATGCACCATGTATGTATGAATGCTTTATGTACAGCAAATACAAATACTCATCCCACATATGTACCATGTTCAACACATGTGAACGCATTTTAATTCACTACAGACTTGCTGTTTTTCCTTATTTCCTGTCAAGGGCTGTTTATAAGCAATAACTGGCTTATTCGCAACATTTTTGGCGAGTATTGATGTCACTGATTCAAATATACAAATACAAATACAACGCCACAACAGGCAAATTGCCCAACGAGGTGGCTGACTTAAGAACATCATGGATCCCCGAGCCCCTACCTACTACTGCTACACCACACATGCACCCCCCCCCCGCGGAACCCCCCCAACGAATCGGTAAATGCGGGAATGTGCGTGTTGATGATTCCTATTTCCCACATTTTGCTCGATCAAATCTGGTCGCTCCCTAATCGAAGTTAAATTTAAACCTTGAGCATAATATTCGATTTCATCTGATTATATTTTTCACACCTTAAATGTCGTGCAAACGTCACTCTCGGTTATAACGACAAGATTTCACGGAATCTTTGATGTCGTTACAACCGAGTTTGGCTGCTGTACGTCTCTTTGAAAATAATAACCCTTAGCGGTCCAAAGGTTTTTTCGGCAGTTCGTACTTCACAGTGCCACCCCCGCAATGAAGAAAGCTCTTGGATGTTTGTTCTTTTGTAATTTTTGTATAACTTATGAGTTCTGCTGAGAAGCCGAATTCACGGGGGCCTTCTATCATCGTAAGGGGCCCGTTATAAAAATGAAGTATCGTTGTTTCCTGATGCGGTACTTTGTCAAGTCCATCTCGACATAGGATCGCAAAAGAATAACCGTTCAAAATGAGAATTGATATTCGATCGAATATTCCGACGGCGACGGTCTTGTAGCCGAACTTAAAGATTTATTCTTTACGGCGAAAAAGTTTGATAAAAGAATTGATGTTGATAAAGAACAAGGCCCTTAACTAGGCTGGAGCAACCGGGGCTCCGATCCGAATGGGAGGTCCCCCCCCCCAAGCATCTTTTTTCTGAGCATAACCCTTTCAAGGGCTCCCAAGAACAAAGTTTGCCCCGGGACTCCGAGAAGGTACACTATGGCCCTGGTAAAACATGATCATTCCTTTTCCTAAGGGGAAAAAAAGCTGTGCATTCCACTTTTTTTTCTACTTCTTAAATGATTACTTTCTTAAGTAAATATTTCCTTGCAGATTACACAAAAGTGCACAAGATTACACAAAAGTGAAATTCAATGCATATCATAAGTACCGTAAACAAGGAAAGTTCTATAATCCTAATTGGAATTGAAGCGTGAATCGAATATTGTTATTCATTTATTCGGAAAAATATACCATTTTTTTTATCTTTATCTCGGTTTCCGGAGCAAGAAAGACCAATTTTGGAAATTGTGATAGCCTTTCCGTTATCATTTCACTCGTTCTGAAAAAATCTTCAACTTAGAAACATAAAGAGTTAATTTCCACAATTTCTGTGTATATGTAGCACTAAAATCTTACAAACCTGCACAACATCGGTTGAATTCAAATGCGAAGAAATTGAAGTTGGCCAATTACTGTGATTTTATTGTTTGTTCCATTTCTTGGTACCGTGAATGAAAATCTGATTTTTGTATTTTTCTCGTATATACAGGTGAACTGAGTTAATTCGAAGTTTTGGATAATTCAGATATCAGGAATTCGCCTCGAGTTTCCTATTTCAATTTAAAGTTACTACTTGTGTTGTGTTTTTTGAGTTTAATTCAGGTACGCCATTTGCAAAATTTATCTTTTCTCTGAATTTCTAGCTGACTAAAGGATTTTATTTCCCGGTTTCTGGTCTTTTTTAAATGAAAACATTAGAAAATTAAAATTAACCAAATCTGATATTTTTTCTTTGTGGCTGCAAGTAAAAAGCAATGCTTTCTCGTTAAAAGTCCAACACACACACACACACACACACACACTGGCTTTTACTTTTCTGTGTGTTTTACTGGATCTAGGATGAGTTCATCAGCACCCGCCAATGTTTGAAAATGAAAATGGTGCTACTCGGTAAATACGAAACTTTGTGTGTGTACGGTAATTGATCACTCTTTTCCCATAGGGGTCATTAAAGTATTACGTCAGCATCGAGGGGGGGGGGTTCGGATTTGCTGACTTTTGATGACAAGGGAGGGGAAGGGGGTTTTCGAAGGTTGCTTACGTCATCAACCACCCCTTTTTGCAGATATGAAATATTCTAAGCTGCTGACGGGGGGGGGGGGGCAAAAGTGGCTGAAAATCTGCTTACGTAATACTTGAATGGCCCCATAAACGAAATGTTTAAAAGCTGGAGTGCTAAGCCTAGTCACTTGTCTGGTAAAATGTGTTAGGCCGGTATTATATTGTGAAAAAAAGTTTGATAAAAAAACTTATTGACTGCATTTTTAAAGTTTTATAAATGAACATTTGTAGAAATTTTATTGGATAATCCAGACCTAATGAACATTTTGTTGATGCATAAGCTAACCTAACACAGTCACATCGTGCGTGAGCTGAATTTTTGCACCAATCATCACATCGGAATTACTATCACTTGAGCCCGATTAACTAAAGTCCAATACGGAATCTTTTTTCCTCATGTAAGCTATCTCCACTTCTCTTTCTGAAAATTTTGAACCATTTTACGTAAAATGAAAGATTCAGCTGATAGAAAATGCATTAAAAAAAGGGAGTCTGTGTTTCGGGAGCGGAACTCTTCGGGTACGTCCACACTCATATACAAATCGGGTGTTCCGCTACTTTGCTGCAATTTTTATTTATGAAATGTCGCAAGTCTAAGTCATGGCCACCCTTACCAGATGCGGGCCCTGTGAGCACTACAAGAATTTTTTGTCAACCGAGCCTAAAGAGGGAAATTAGATGCTGTCGGTTCCCTCTTCCCCCTCCAAAAAATTTTATTCAGTATTAAAAAATTTGTGTAAAAATGTTGATACATGAGTAAGTAAAAAGCAGTATAGCAAATAAATGAATAAAAAATATATTTAATTTTCTAATTTTAATAAAAATAATTTACTAATTAATATTTAATACAACTCACTACTGCTTATTTTTAAATGCTCTTCAACGAAACTTCACAACTTAATTGTCTGATTTGACACAAAATAAAAGTCTTCTATTACATCAACATTTATTTTATCCACTACGTCTGTTTCTCTCGATTGATAATGTCGCTAAAGATGACTGTCTTTCTTGATTGATTGCGTATCTTAAATAAGATTTTATTAATTTTAAGCGTGGAAACTTCTTTCCGCACACTTGCCACTGTTACTGGAACAGTAAGCAGTATCCTAAATGCTATGAAAGCATTCGGAAAAGGATTTTGGATCTTGTTCATGAACTCTAAAACAGAATGAATATCATCTGTTAATAACTCGCGAAGCATTTTGACGTCGAAAGCATGTGGGCGGAGATACGGGGTGCATGGGGCGGGGGCTACAGATCTAATGTACATGCGTATATATGAAGTGATATCATCATCATCCTGCCTCCCCCCAGACTTTATGCCTATCTCCGCCTATGGTCAAAAGATTCTACTCCCAAAAAATATGCGTACTCTCAGTCATATTTTTGATGGCTGAGGCTTCATTTCTTGTAAAATATCATCCACTTCTCTTTTCTCTCTACCAGAAATGAAATTAGCTGAATTGCAGGCTGCCGAAATTTTACAAATGCACCACTTTGTGTGTTAAGATATTGTTTTTGCCTTTCCTTTTTTTTAGCCTTTTCACTACCAGATTCCTATTTCCGAAATTTGCACGCTCTCTTGATGACGTTATTGCTACGAAAATAGCCCTAACTTGAAAAAAATCTTGCGATCATACTCACCATAGAGCAGAAACGTAAAATCTCACGAACGCTCTGTAAGTATGTTAGATTGAAATATTGCACTATATACGCTTGCAAAAATTCCATGCGTCTCGAAAACACTCAGAAACTTTACCATAGCATAGTGTTGCGTTTTGCAAAAGATGGCTGTTGGAACATTAAAAAAATTGTCATTTAGCCCTGATGTCAACACAGTATGGAATAAATAAACCACCACTTATAGGCATGCAATTTTTCCTCTCTTAGTCTCTCTCTGGAAGGAGTTTCAATATGAGGAACGTGTTGCTAATATTCCACCCACAACATTTAGTGTATGTTGTATGTGTGTTATGTCGGCAACGTGTATATAAAAGCAACGTGCGCTAAAAAGAATGTTCCTACGAGCCAGTGTCAATGGCTATCTCCACCTGCACTAGGGTAACACTACAACACCCTTTATTGATGCAATCTTGAAAGATATAATACACACACACATATATGTATGTACATATTAGAAATATAACCAAGTTGAGTGAGATATATATACTGTATATATATATATACACGTATGAGTAGAAATATAACCACGTTTTGAGTGAATTAGAACCAATTTACAAGTTAAAATATCAAACCATTATCAGCGCCAAAGGCAGCTGGAATATATAGTGTGATAGATAATATAATAAAGATGGAAGATTTAAGCAACCCTTAGCTTTATGCTCCATCTTGTGAGGAACAAGCCTGCCTCACAAGCTGTAAGGAGATAGGAGATCTTCGTCACAAGATCTCCTAACGCTAAGATGTAATTATTGGTCAGCAATTTTCGGGTTATATAATTTATTTCTGCATCTAATATTTGTATCTTTGTTCATATTGTGTGGTGATATTCGTCTTTGTTTGTTTCGTTGATATTTTATGTTACTTTTTATCTAAGTACTCATTGCAAACGTTGGGGAACTAGTACATTAGTTTAGGCTTAAGGCCAATGTACTATCAGAAACGTTTGCATATTTTTTTGGCTATTCTTTGGGCGTTTCTCCCTGGCCTGATGACGAGCCCAGAGATAGCTTTATATATCCAGCTCAACGATTTTGTCAATTTTTTACAATTTGAATTATTCATCTTCGATTTTAAACTGTTGAATGCTTTTAGCATAACGCTAAGTTGCTTTTTGAAATCTTCCATCTTTATTATATATACATTTTCCATCGATAGTTATTGGAGCGATGTTTAGTGCATCCTTTCCAACCGCTTCCCACATCCGTATTCAACAAATAACCATTCTTTTTTGTTTTATCATTACTGTATATAATTAGTGTGTGTGTGTGTGACGAATGATTTTCGCTTATACATTACATTATTATTATTCATTATACATTACATTATTTAGATTTATCTAACATTTTCTTTGTCAAAATGCAGCAACCTTGTTTTATTATTGAAATTTTTACAAAAATTACAGTTTTTTTTCTGTTTTTTATTGCCAGAAACGCGGGGCCCCTCCAAGCTTGGGGCCCGGTGGGACCGCACCTGTCGCACACCCCTAAGGGCGGTGCTAGTCCAAGTCCACAATCATATAAAAAGTCGTGCAACACGTGTTCTGTGACTTGCCGCAGCAATTTGTTGCTTGACTTTGTACGTATATAAGTATGGACGTATCCTTAGCATCAAACAGGACATTGTGGGAGCATTCGTTTCTTTTTTTCTATCTGAATGCATCAGACACAGAAATGAGCTGACCCAATCAAAAATGGATGAGGGACATCTATAAACTCGACTGTGTTGCGTCAACACCAGCATTAGCAGATTAAAGCTCGTGTTGGTTGTGTATGTGTACACACAATAGCGGTAAAATAAAAAGATCTTTAACATCTCTCATCTTCCTGTAGATTCTCATTGTTCAGTTTGGCTTTCGGTCGGTTTTTGGTATTTTTCACAGTGCTTCTTAGAAAACTTATCTGTAAATTTTTGGCATTACCTAGAACTAATCAGGGAGGCACTTACCAGACGCTGGGTCTATTAGCCCCGATTTTTTTCCTTCTGTGAGAGGAGGAATCAGAAATTCAAAAAATTAAAATCATGCAAATTCAGAATAAATGCAAGATATAATATTTCAGAATTAATGCTGGATATAATTTCAGAAATAATGCAGGATATAATTTCAGAATTAATGAAAATTCTAAATAAATGCAAGAGATACTTTTTTTTTAGAATTGATGAAAATTTCATCATAAATGAAAAAAAATAGTTTCAGAAAAAATTGATGAAAATTTTATAAATCAAATGGTTTTAGAAAATTGATGGAAATTTCATCATAAATGAAAGAAATAGTTTCAGAATTGATGAAAATGCAGATTTTTCCAGAAATGCTGAAAAATCAGAATTAGTAAAAAAAAAAAAAATCCAGATATGGTGGAAATTCAGAATTTATGAAAAAAAATTTCAGAATTATTCTTTCTGGATGAAAATGCAGATTTTTCCAGAATAAATGAAAATGCAGATTTTTCCAGAATAAATGAAAATTCAGAATTGAGGAAAGAAAATCTTGCTACCGCGAATGCGCGCCCCGGAACGACCGCACCTGTCGCACATCCCTGAGGCACAGCTTTGCAACGAATTAAACGATTTTCCACAGAAACCTAACAGAAATCACGTTTCGGCTAACGAACGTGATTCCGGAACGAATCATCTTTGTCAGCCGAGGTATCACTGTAATTTTCGCATCATGAAAAACCCGGGAGAGGATCCACGCGTCTTCCTCTTCCCATATGATCCCGCGCAGGTGCAATAAGGGGTGGGGGCTGCGATTCTGATCAGTTTGACGTCACATCCCATGCGTCACACAGAAAAAAATGCCATACGTCTCCGCCCACATACCGGTAGTGGCCACCACCGCGCGCGAACAGGTTTTCGGCCGAGACCAGACGAGAGAGAGAGAGAAAGAGTATTTTTCTTCCTTTTTCCTCCTTCTCATTCTCATTGTGAGACTGTGACAGCGTCGGACATGAGCGTTTAGCACGCTCTCTCTCTCTCTCTCTATCCTCTCTTCTCTTCGCTTTTTTTTTACGAGAGAGCCAAAGGGTAGCTCATTTTATTGTTATTTTTACCTTTTTTTTGGTATAGTTTTTCAAACTTGACCGTCGTTGTGTTGTTTTTGAACTAAAAAGAAGCCATTTCCCCCGTTTATCTTCTCTTCTAGCATCGATTTATTTTCTCTCGGGTAAGTTTTTGCCGTGAATTCTTTTTTTTTTGTATTAAATGTTTACATTTTTGTTTTAGCTGTTGCATGTCCGTGCCGAGAAATATTCGCACGGTATCTCCATTTTTAAGATTATTTTGTGTTGATAGTTTACATCTTTCACGTCGAAATTGACATTTTGTTATATTGTGTTGCGTTGATTTGAATTTTTTTTTTTGTTTTTAAATGGCTGTGGGTTCATTAAAATCTTAATATGTGTGACGGACCCCTACACACGCCATGTACGGGAAGAAAGAATTTCAGAATCAGGGAAAGGAGCAATTTTTCAGAATGGAAATTCAAAATTAGTGAGAGAAATGATTTCTGAATGTATGGAAAATAACTTTAGGACTAGCAATAGAAAATTTTTCAGGATTAGTGAGAGAAAAATAATTTCATAATTGGTAGTAAAAGTAATAATTTCATAATTGGTAGTAAAAGTAATAATTTCATAATTGGTAGTAAAAGTAATAATTTCATAATTGGTAGTAAAAGTAATAATTTCATAATTGGTAGTAAAAATAATAATTTTAGAATCAGTAAAAGTGATAATTTTAGAATCAATAAAAGTAATAATTTTAGAATCAGTAAAAGTAATAATTTTAGAATCAATAAAAGTAATAATTTTAGAATTAATAAAAGTAATAATTTTAGAATTAGTAAAAGAAATAATTTTAGAATTAATAAAAGTAATAATTTTAGAATTAGTAAAAGAAATAATTTTAGAATTAATAAAAGTAATAATTTTAGAATTAGTAAAAGAAGTAATTTGAGCATTATTGAACATTCAGAATTAAAGAAAAAATAATTTCAGAGTTGATGAGACAAATAATTTAAGAATTTGAAAATTCAGAATTATGTAAAGAAATTCCAGAAATAATTTCAAAAGTAGTGAAAAATATAGAAACACTCACGAATAATGTTCATGTCTAATTTCGATTCTCATTCATTAAAAAAACTAACATGTGAGAAATGAAAATAATTTATTTTGTAATTAATTATTAGAAAGTTTTAATTGCAAAATCATGAAATTTTTTCTTCCCCGACATAAAACAATAGGTTATTTCGGAGAAGTATAAGTATTATTTTATATTACATGCACATAAATCATATGAAAAGTAAAAAAAATAATTTGGGTAACTAATTAACTAGCTATAATATCCGGCGCTGCCCAGGTTTTTTTCAGTTGCTGGGGGGGGGGGGAAATTGAGGAGTGACAAACCATTATAAAGGAATAAGCTATTGTACATTATAATACATAAGCCTATTGCACATAGGGCAGCATTAAAAAAGCGACAAACCATTGTAAAGACATATGCACGTAATGGCAATACGTATATCTGAAACGCATTGCCAGGGGACCACGGTAACCAAAGTAAACATTCCAACAGTGCCGTCTTAACGCGGGGGCCGCAAGGGAAGAGGGGGGGGGGCTCACAGAAATTAGAACCGGTTGAAATTTTAGAAAATTTATCAGGTAGGGTCTCAGAAAAATCACTTGGCTCGGTTGCCCGTGACGCTGTTAAGACGGCCCTGCATTCCGAAAGTGATTGTTGAGGCCCAAGAACCATTGTTGCCCAACAGTTTTTTTTCCCATTTTGGGCATTTGTCTAGCTCTGACAAACTTTAAAAGTAGCCTGTCGTTCAAGTCATGTCCGGTTTGGTATATATGCAAAATTTGGCTACGATTGCTCTAAAATTGTAGATTTGTATCGAGAAAACACACACACAGACAGACAGAAAATTATTTTTACATACAGTCGATCCCACTTATAACGTTTTCGAAAAACCGCCATGAAAAAACGTTGTAAGCGAGAAAATGCTTTAAACGGGAAATCTTAATGAGAATTACTTAGGGTTGAGATCACGAAAATAAGTCGCACTAAGTGGGAACGTTATAAGCGGGATCGACTGTATATTGATTTTCCGAGTTGAAGGTCAAGGAAGTGATGAAAATAGTGGCATTTTAATTATTTTAAGCTACTTGCTTGTCTCATGGAAGTGTCCATCAAGTTGTCAGCAGGTGTTTGCCTTGACATTTGTGAAATCAAAAAAAGAAAAGAAAAAGAGGAAATCATATTGTTATTATATTGCGAAGTGACACTTGTATTGTCACTCAAGGTTGAAAAAAAATGCTATTTTCTCTCCTTAGATTGCCACAGTTTTATCTTCAAATCTATTACATCACTGTATTTCATTATCCCCCCCCCCCGTAATTGCTTAATATTTATTAGCTATTATTATTATGAAAGGCAATTCTATTCAAACTCCGCGTCACTTCAAAATACGAATAGCACTTTGATGTAATCTCTGCTATTAATTATTTGTTATGCATTGGTGTCGTCATGAAAGTTTTGGTGGTGGCAATAGCTGATGGGTAATACAAAAGGTCTCATGCACAATAACACCTTAGAGCAAAAGAGCAACGCCATCTTTTGCAAGAAGAACAGCTGAAGACAGGTGGTATTGAAAAGAGATGAAGGTGGCAGAAATTAAAAAAAGATCTTGGGGGGGGGGGGGGAGAAAAATCGAGAAAGAGAGGACATTCATAGCAATGACTTCAAAATGTCGATCAAGTCCTAAAAACATGGGCGTGACACGAAATACGCATAAGATGACACTGACGTATAGGGTTGGTGAGAGATAATCGGATTCACAAGAGTATATGATCTTCTTGCTTTTATTCAGAAAAGACAAGGGGACGAAGACGATTGTCCCCATTGCTTCTGGGCTCCAACGTCCCTAGAAATATCTCCTAGTACCCACTCAAGAGCATCCCTATGCTTCCCAATGCTAAATGGGTAATCAAGGCCCTTCCCACAAAGCCGCTTGAAAGATAACATTTTCTCAATGCAGCTTCGCCTTCCCATGTTCCTGAGGCCAGCGGGCCTTCATGCGTCAAGAGAGTACTGTCTGGTGCTGAACTGCGAAGCAAATATTTTCGGCTCTTTTTCTTCATATCACAATTCAGACCAGTGTTTCCCAAACTGAACGATATACCCCCTCTCCCTACGTGGGCACTGAAACGGACGGGTGAGGGTGGTAGAAGCTATAGAGATGTAGCATTGCATCGTGTGGGTTAACTTAAATGATGGCACTGAGATTTTTTTTTTTTTTTTGTGGCGTGAATACCTCTTTTAAGTCATCTGACGATACTGGATACATTCATAAAAAGTTATGTGACGAAATTCTTTAAACGCTCATATCTCAAGAAGTACTCAGAATATATCAGTGTTTTTTATGTCTACGGGTAGATGTTGTGAAGGCAAATCCAATGATTTGGCTCAGATTTTAATACCTCTTCTGGTTTGTGCACCATTCTCGCAGCCCGCTTTCATAACGAAATTGTTTCCCGCTGTATCTCGAGATGTTTACAATGCAAATTTAAGAGGAATAGTATCGTCTGTTAGATATTCTAAAGACGAATCCGCGCGATACCCTACAGATTTTAATGCGTCTTCCGGTCTGGGCCTCCCAGGCACGCTACCCCGAATTTGTAACAAAACTGTTTTACTCTTTTTTTTCCGAGAAGTTCGCAAATGCAAATAGACACCATTAGCATCGTCTATTAGCTATTATAAAGGCAAATCCGATAATACCAAGTACCTACCACGCAAAAGTAGTAGGCACAAAGAACGTATTCACGTCAAAACTTACCACCAGGCCATGTCTATGACACAGCCTACCCCAATTTTTTTAAAGGAAAGGAGTGGGGTTGAGCAAATAAGTTTGGATATCTGACAAAGAACCCTAATATACACTACCATCAATTTGTTATATAATGACATCATTCTCTGCAACGAGATTTGAGTTTCAGCACACTACAACCGAGCAAGTCTTGCAGATAACGTGAGACAAAACTCTTCGTCTCGCATATAGAGTAAACGCGGACGTTGTTACCAGAGATCAAGGCCAATAATGCAGCCTTTCTTGTGAGCCCAAGGGCAGCTACATTGCAGTCAAATAAATTTTGATCTTTTTTAATTACTCTTTTACGTACCAGAAAAAAATTCAGAGCCGGCCATTTTCATGCATTGCTGCATATTCTGCCGAAAAATGGACTTATATGGAAGTTGCTTAAATGCTTGATTGCCCAGAGGATATTGTCCGTTACTCTTGTCATTCCTCCCATTCTCGAGAAATAATGGTAAACACGAGATTTTCCTCGGATTATAACCGCATAATTTCGATTTAAGAGGAAAATCTCTATCTCTGAAGGGTGTGCGGAATTACTTCCGCGTCCTTCATCATCACTTCCTTCACTAATACCTGGATTTACATTCGAGCTATTCCTATCAACAAGTTCTTCAAGAATAGGTATTTTGTAACGTTTCCGATCGGTGGTGGCTGGTACTTGTCTGTTGTTACAGATCAATGGCTACTGTTCAAATAGACGTCTAGGTCTGGGAATCGAGAAAACAATAAGGGTACGCTCACATTACGCGATTCGCCCGAATGATTATGTTACTTATAGCCGGCCACAAAATAACATGTCCGAGTAGAAGATTGACCATTTACTTTTACTTGATTCCTAACGGTCATTTCTTTCTGTGTCTCGGGGCTATCATATAGCAGCGTAATTGAAAGAAGAACATTGCGGTGAAATATACTCACGGCAGAAAAAACTGATTATTATGTAAGTGATAGAATGAAAAAGCTTGTTTGAGAATTATAGGAAATGATTTTCTAACGATCATTTTTTGTCTGAGAGTAATATAACATAACAGCGCTCATGCGAAAATAAAAATCACATTTGTTATTTTAATTTATCTGACCAATGCTTGGAGTTCTCATTTTCTTTTTTATCAACCCCAAAACCTAATTTCATAATTTTATTTCCGATTTCTCACAAAATTCGAGAAATATATTTATGACGACTCTTCGTAAGACTGGAGCATAGGCGTACGCAGAATTTTCTCGAGGAGGTTTCAGATTTTTTTCCTTCTGAGCGGGGGTTACTCTTCCCTGCGAAATAACACTATAATCTTGGCTCGGGGGGGGAACCCCAAAACCTCCCCTTTGCGTACGCCAATGGACTAGAGTGACCAGATTGAATGAAACCAAACCGGGACATGTAGTTCATCCTCACCAAACATTGCTCACTTCGGTTATTAGCAGGGCTAAGTTAGGGTGCGAACATAATGCACGCTGGTTTCTAATTCTGCAAACCGCGCCGTTACTCATTGGATTACAGAAACTTGAATTTCAGGTTTTTAAACCAATCCGTTACAACGCGGAAAATCGGAAACCAGCGTGCACTATGTTCGCACCCTTAAGGCAGGAAAGAATCCAGGAAATTTTCACTTTCTCTCGCCGTCAAAAGTCCGCTCACAAATCTCCCATGAGTTAAAACAGCGTTTCTTAATCCTTTAAAACCGGCGTAGCAAAAATAACTGAACCCCCCCCCCCCCCCCCCCCGTAAAATGCCATATATATTTTTTTGTAAAATAGACTTTCTTCAGATACTCAGCATCTTCGAAGTAAGGGGGATTCCATTGAGGAATCAGCTTTACTAAATATAATCTGGGCTCGTCATTACTAAAATAAAAGGCTTTTAAAAGAAGGCGAGATATCTCGTCAATGCCGGTGAGAGAGTTAATCTTTTTTCACCCAATATGATATTTTTACCCCTACCACATTGACCATAGCTTGACAATTCGAAAAAAATTTGGCACCAGACAATTTTTCTCAAGAAAAACAGCCCTAAATAACGTTTTTTTGATTTCCTGAGACTTAATGACCCCTATTCATGTTGGAAGATACATCATTATGAAATCGGAAAATTTTATGTTATTTTAGTCTCCGGTTTATCCCGACATAGAAAATTTTAGGCACCAATACGAGTTTTATAATTGCCATGTCCAGTTGGGGTTTGGGATTTGTCAAGCTTTGATATTGACTCTTTTTTAATAGCCTCCCAACCAGCCCACTTCTCCGAGAAGCGATACACTTTCTTCCTATTAAATTAATTTCGGAGTAAATTTATATTGCACAAAAAATTATAAACGAGGTTCGTCTCCGGACTCCTGGGCTAGAGTCCTGTCAGCTTTTGAAGTGAGAAGAGGAAAAACTGACAAAATTTTGAGAATTTTTTTTTAGACGTTATAGTGAATGCTTCCTAATATTCAATTCGCTACAATCAATTGAATATTTTTTGTAACTTTAACATTAGCTGTTTGACAATCATTTACAAATAACTCGTTAGAGCTAGATTCTCGTTATAAGCCGTATTCGTTGCATCGGACTTTTATTGTATTACCTAAATGAGCAGTATGAAATACATTGCAACGGACATCAAGTTTTTAAACGTCAATTTCAATGGGTATCGGGCTCATGAAGGCAGAAGAGGCATCGTATTAACCGATATTTCACTGTATCCCATTATTTTATTAGTGGGCGTGACATATCAATATAACCAAGTATTCTGTAAATTTCTGAAAAATTAATTTTTCGGATAAAAGAAACGATGGAAAGTAGAAAGATATCACCAAAATATTGATGCGTGTAAAATCAGAGAAATGTCCTTGAAAGTCAGAGATAGATGTCACTGAAAAACCAAACTCATTCGTCTTGGCACGTTTCATGGCTTGAGGGTCACGAAATTGGGAGAAAAAATCGTATTAACAGATGTTTCGTTATATCCGATTTTGTTGTAAGTTGGCTCAGCTTTCTTAAATATTGTTGAAAAGTGATACATATATAGATAATTTGAAAAGAAATTGTTTTTCATGAAAAAATAAGAAAGAAAAAAATGTAGCACACACACGGAACGCATGGAATCAAAAAATATCATCTATAATTGACAATAGATGCCTCTAGTGAAACCGAAACTAATTTTGATTGGAACGCGTAATTAACGAAACCGAAACTCAAAACGCATGTTAATACAGTGATTGCAATGATCCAGGTTCACGAAAACAAAATAAATAAAAGTTATTTCAACTGATATTTAACTGTATCAAATTTCACTCTAATTGAGCTCAACTGTAATAGATTTCATCTTTAAATAATAACTCACAATGTAAATTTCTCCAAAAAAAAATATTCAAATATTGCTAAAATATGTATCGATTTAGAAACTAGTTGCTTTAAATCAACAGCAGATGACGCTAGTAAAAACATTTATATTGTCATGAGCTTGAACACATTTTTAATCGTGATTTCAATTCTTAACCAAATTGCACACAATTTTTGTGTATAATAACTGATTGTTCACATAATATGTTTGAGAATTGTCAAAATCCCCCCCCCCCCCATCACCCACAATGATGAAAATCAAACTGAGGGCAATCGGGAACACGTAGAAAATTTAAAGCCAGCCCATTTTGAGGGCAAGTGACGGTCACGAGACAGGGCTCCAGTCCAGTGGAGGCAGCGGGATATCCTATCATTTCTTGTTTTTTTTACTCTAGTGAGCCCTGATCATATTTTTCACCGCAATTTATAAAGATCCCAGCCTAGCGGCCCTGCAGCAGTATGTGGGAGACTGTAAGATTCTAAAACAAACTTACGGTAAATATTTTATTTATTCACATCTGCATTTTTTTTTGTTTTTCCAGAGCTTCTCGTGGCCCCCACAGCCGGGGCTCTCCTTCCACTTGATTTTCATCAATGGAACATCCCAGAGCCACGAGAGAGCCATATGGCCCTAAGTCGAAAACCACTGCACTAAGATCTCAGCTGAAATCTTGCTTATGGACATAGGTAGGCTGACTTGTCAAGGGGACGTGGTGTCCTTGGACTTGTCTCTGGACATAAGTAGACACAAAAGTGTTCGTAATCGGCTCTAAATTGCAATTTTTGATCTAATTAGTCCTTCAGACCACATCAGAGTCGCCTTTATCAGACGCGGGGCCCGGTACGAAAATACTTTCGGGGCTATTTAGCACCTATTTTATATATTTTGTGAGAGGAGGGGAAATCGGCATTCAGAGATTCACGCATTATCGCCGTATCCCGTATATACGGCATTATATGCGGCAATGCCAAAAACCGTGAAAATCACCGTTTCTAGTCACCCGTGAAAATTCAGAATTAATGAAAGAAAATATCCCAGAATTGATGGAGATTCAGAATTAATGAGAGAGAAAAACGCAGAATTGATGAAAATTTAGAATTAATGAGAAAAAAAATCCTAGAATTGATGAAAATTTAGAATTAATGAGAAAAAAAAAACCTAGAATTGATGAAAATGCAAAATTAATAAGAGAGAAAATCTCAGAAGTGATCGAAATTCAGAATTGATGAGAAAAAAATCCTAGAATTAATGAATATTCATAATCAATGAGAAAAAAATCCTAGAATTAATGAATATTCATAATCAATGAAAGAAAATATCCCAGAATTGATGAAAATGAAGAATCAATGAGACGAAAAAACTCAAAATTGAAAATGTATTTCTATGTGCAGAGATGCCGCTGACACGATATAGTGCGTCAAATACCCGGAATTTCAGAAAAGGACGCATAAGAATTTGGCTCTCTAGTAGTAGATAATGGAAGAACCTAGTTATAAGCTGGTAAATTATTCTTTTTATAATGAACTTTTGGATTAAACAGGTTTTTAGAAATGAATAGGGATACCAGTGAATGATGGGGAGAGGTTGGGACCATACTTTAATTTTTTTCGAGAAGGACAAGATTTGTCCAATAACCTGGGTACCGGGACCAGGTAAATTAGAGTACAGCTGCATCTCTGTTATGTGTACATGTTTTTTCACTTCCACTACTGTAAGAACGCCCCCCCCCCCTCCCAAATTGCTATGACGGTGCGACCGCATCTGTCGCACACCCCAAAGGGCTGCTCTGGAGCACTGAAACTGACCGTGGCCGAAAGAAATAAAAATATACGTCCAAATCGCACCATATTCTATATCATTTTTAATCACAACAAAAACATAAGTCACCTTCCAAGTTTGGTATACAGTCATGACCTTCGAACAATCATCCGTTCGTAGTTACTGGTCATTCAATAAATAACAGAGTATTCTAATTATGTAGACGTATACACACACACTTACACATATTTCCATAACAATAACTCAAACTCTGTCTGCCAATGCGCCATTTTTTTTATAACGCATTCATGGGGTACATGGTCCCGCCCTCGTCATCATGCTAAAAAGAATCTTAAAGAGAATACTTTTGTCTTCATCTCAATTGGGGCTTAAGTACGTATTCATGGTTTCGCATGTTTTGTTTTGTTCAATTCATTTTTCTTCCCCTTGACCAACTTGAAGCATGTATTAAAAAAAAACAAAAAAAACATGCGGCCTTGTAAATTCAGGTTTTTCTTCTTGGAAGGTCATCAACATACCGTTATGAGCAAGTTTCGTGCCCTCAGCTTTTGATACCATTTTTTTTTGTTTCTATAAATTACTCTTTTGTATCGTTATAGCTTGTAGTATAGTTAAAACAAGAGAGTGAGGAAAAGTGACCGAAGCCAAATATACTCCTCATCAAGAAATGAAGGTTGTAAAAAGTTCTTTAACCACTTTGAGGACAGTCTTTCCGAAGGGCGTTTCCATTATTGTTATTTTTTATTCTATTTTTGTTTAATTAATTTTAGGGCTTTCCCCGCGTGAGTGAATGCTCGCTCGTGCAGCTAGATCAACGAAAATCATGCTAGTTACAAGAGAGTCGGTCTTTCTTTTATTTTTAACCACTTTTTTTTCCGTGTACCAGCAACACCATTGATACGAAATTACTTGTTTTTTGGAAGTTTGATTAGGTTCATTTGTTCGATTGAACGGGACATGCACGCGAACCCATGAATTTTTATGGATAGGCTCGATATTTTTGGAACTGAAATTCCCACGAAACACTGAATGTAAAAATAGGGCCGATATTATATCGGTGCCAAAGTTAGAAATAATTTTTCTAATAGATATACTGTGTATCTGTTACTGTCAAAGCCCGAAGTGAGGCTAATTCACGACGGGGCTGACCACTTCGCGAATTGGTCAAGAGTTTTCGCCAAAGTCCGAATCACAGAAATGATTCGGATTTTGGCCGGCCATTTCGTGAAGTGGCCGGAGATCTCTGGCCAAAGCTTGATGTACTGATGTAAGACAGCCTGGTAGGAGCCAGATTTATTTTTTTTCTAATCGCTAACGTGTTATACATGTCTATATATATAGCAGCTGTATTGGATTAGCTCCATGTGACGAGAGAAAAAAAAGTGAAATTTTAGAGAAAACTGCACTGCTGGCCACCCAAATTGCAACACCAAGAAAGACAAGAGATATCGCAACAATATTTATTTTGTAGATAACATGTTGACCAAGCATCAAATGATTAAATTTATAGACTTCTGTGAAGTGTGGTTCCTGCCAAAATCAGTAGCCAGAGTAGCCGCCATTGTTGGAGATCACCGCTGCCACACGCCTCGGCATTGATTCAAAGAGACTTTGGATGTGTTCTTGGGGTACAGCAGACCAAGCAGCTTCCACGCGTTGCCAAAGTTGATCTGGTGTGGCAGCTGGGGATGTAATCTGGGTCAATCGTTGAGCAACCATGGACCACATGTTTTCTATCGGTGAAAGATCCGGAGAGCGAGCTGGCCAGGGAAGCAATTCAATCTGGCGATTGACGAAGAACCTTTGGACAATGCGTGCCACGTGTGGTCGTGCATTATCCTGTTGAAATATGGCTGTGGGCAAGCCCTGAAGGTAAGGAAGGACAACTGGCTCCAACACCTCGGAGATGTAGCGCTGGCTTTTTAAAGTACCGGCACTGCGTACTAGAGGAGTGCGAGAGTGATATCCAATACCGCCCCATACCATAATACCCGGTGCAGGACCAGTGTGGCGGTGCATAACGCAGCTGTTCAGCATCCTCTCTCCACGGTGTCTAGACAATTTCATTCCATTGTGCCGTCCACATCCTTTTTTCATCGCACCATTGGCGGTGGAGACGTGTGTGGTTCTGCGTCAAGGGTAGACGAAGCAATGGACGTCTTGCGGACAGACCACTCTGCTGTAAACGGCGTCTAATGGTACGCGCAGACACTGGATGATGCGGTACAGACTGAATGTGCTGTGCTATGGTTCGTGATGTGGCTGAGCGATCCGTCACTGCCATACGCACAATACGCCTGTCATCACGTGAAGTGGTGCACTGAGGTGCATGCGATCGAACACGTCGGTCCGTCGTACCCTCCTGCATCCAACGATCACATATCCGCATTACAGTTGTTTGGTTTCGTCCAACACGACTACCGATTTCCCTGAAAGATAATCCACAATCTCGGTAGGCCACTATCCTTCCTCTGTCGAACTCGGATACTTGATCAAAAGATGATCGCTGTTTTCTACGAGGCATAATTGATCGTTTTTTTGAAAAAACCACAAGAAAAACACAATTGCCGTACTTCAAATCGTCGAAATCTCCAAGCCTTAAATAGCGCTTTGAAGTGGCGCCACAGGCGCGCGTGATGTGCGTCTGCGCTGAAATTCTAATCATTTGCATATCTCACCTCCGCTAATGCATGTTGTAAATTTCATATTATTTGCATGCTTCCTTCAGGGTGTTGCATTTACGGTGGCCAGCAGTGTATAAAAATAATTATATAAACATATAGCTTTTGCTGCCAAATTTTGGAGAAAAAAATTATTACCGCATCGTGACTGCGATTTGATGGGTTGCCATAACTAACGTGGCATAATTATCACGAAAAAGAATACTCCTCAACTTGACGATAATCCTGAATCATGTCTTTTGTTATCGGACTTTGTCCACGGATCACCAGCCGGCCCAGTCACAAATTGGCCAATTTCGTTGTTTGGCAGTAACATATCAATTGGATAGTGGAGGTTACTACCACTACAACTACAGTCAAACCTCGTTAAAGCGTCACCCGGTTAGCACGTCACTCCGCTTGCCGAGTCACTTTTTGGAAGTCCCGATCGTCCTCAGGCAGGAATTGGCAAGCTATGGCTGACTCCGTTTAACGAGTGACTCCGCTTACTAAGTCATATTTTTGCTCTCTCAAGAGTGACTCATTAACGAGGTTTGACTGTATATAATAAACTTTCGTAACAAATGTTTTCTAAAGAAAAGGAAAAATAAACGTGAATTTGTCCCCCCCCCCCACTGTAAAATTCGAGGATTTTTTAACGGATTTTTTTTTTGTTTCTCAAAAATTTTTCACCCCGCATGAGATTGCTGCCAGGATTGGTTGGCTCCATCGTCGCTTCTTAGTTCTGGCCTTTCGTAAACATATTCCTCTGAGGAATTTCTAACGAATTATTACATGCTGGATGCATTGTGTATGTGTATGCATGCGTGGCCCTGACGTATTTATGATATCGGAGTCATGTGTTTCGTGTTCGATAAGTGCTGCAATCTGTCTTCTATATAGCCAGTAAAAGAGGTAGTTGTCTGAAGTTTTGTGTTTATATAAGTATCGTGTTGAAGGTATGTCTGTTCTCTGTGGAGAGACTGTTTTTAATATTCAAGGCTAGCTCGTATTCCACTAGTGGAGGTTACTTATTAGCGAAAGAAGGATTCCCTCTCTACAGAGTTTCCTCATTTAGCACTTACCCCCTTGGTCAAACATCGAAGCAATCACGGACCCATGCGCTATGGCTATCGTGATATCCACACGACCGCACAGTAGTAGCGCAAACTGCAGCAATGTCATACAGGTTAACTGAATCCATAGCACATCATGGTGATACATTCAATCACATATGATTCTGTACCCTTTTCGCTCCAGAGGTACACATGCATATGTACCTCATTTTTAACGGTTGAAATAGCTTTAAATGATTCTTTTTTCAAGTTAAGACCTGAGGTGCACATAGGTTTACCTAACTCAAATGGTTCTAGTAGAGATTTCAACCCAAATAAATAAATTAATGAATTATTATTATTTTCTTTTTAATGAACATTTTGACATAAATCAATCAAAAAAAATGTTTTTTTAATAGTCAGTTTTGGCTAAGGTGCGAAGAGAGTATCAATTTCACAAAACGAAAAAAAATTCAAATGACAGCCAAATACTTGGCTTAGGAGCCAAGCATACCTCAATTTTGGAAAAAAACTTATTCAAATCAATTTTTTAAACAATTTTTCCAGTAGTTGGCTGAAGTCGGTTTTCTGCGATTTTCCAAATAGGAGGTGCGAATGTGTGTACCAGTCCCTCTTTCAAAAAAGTCTCTCCGAGAACTGCAGGCAGACCTTCAACAGGATACCTACTCAACATGAAAAATCCAAGCATTAACCATCTTTACTTCAAAATGTGGTAGACAGATGGCAGCACCACAAAGAACACGAAACAAGCAAAATTCTGACAACATAAATATGTTAAAAGGCCACACATATACTAATAACACACATTCCGGCATGTGCCGATTCTTTAGAAATTCCGCTGAGGAATGAGTACGAGGTGGTTATTGTTGTTGGTGGGCCCTTTCCATGTTGGTAGACACACATACCTTTCATAAATTAAAAAAAAAAGTTCTCTCAGAGACTCAAGTAAGCTTGGTTGGAAATACATGAATAAACGGGATATTTTTATTGGAAAAAAAAGACATGGTTGAAATGAAGGGAAAATACGGGTCATATGGTCACTCGACTTATCCTGTACCGTATTTTCTTCAGTTTTTATTTCTCACCGAGAAAAATCTACTTCTCCGAGATCCTTTTTTATGTAGTATAAATGTTATTTTGGGGAATTTCATCGTTATGTGTAAAATAACTAAAATGAAGGAGAAAAACCAAATCAATTAGCATAAAGTTGATCTTAAGGACATTAAAACGGGAGCGAATTTCCATAATGGTTGCCCTTAATGCGTGTGGGTTCCGTTCTTTCTTTTTTATATTACCCACTAAACGTTTCTCTTATTCAAAATAGTTTCTCCATAATGAATTAACTTCATTCTTATCCGATATTTACGTTTTGGAAACTATTTTAACTATTCCATAAACATACATATTTTTATTTTATATCATTATTTACTGAATTTTTACCAAATAAAGAATAAAAAAAATTCTTTTCATGTTACGTACATTAACTAGCTTCCGAAATTTGCAAAAAACAAATTTTTTTCATAAAATAAAACGGGTATTTTTTCGGAGGGTATTTTCTTCAGTGGAGTAGCCATGTTCTTATGCCCAACTGATGAGTTCAGAGATCCAGATTTATTTTTATTTTCTTGGAAATATTCCAATTATTCTTAAAATATCTTTCAAACATATCATAACATTTTTCTTTCTTTTCTTTTATATATATATATATTTCATGTCGGATATTTTCCCATTCGAACCTTGACTAAAAAGTAGAAGAATTCATGCCCTATTTATTTGATAGCGAGGCGAAGGAAGGGAAAAAACACATCGAACTGCTATAAGAAGAATGACAAGAAGAGATTTTTCTGTTAGGGGGGCAGGGCTTGAAAACGAGGGGGGTGAGTGAGGTGGTCCCGGATGGTTATTCCGGGCGGCGGTGGCGTAGCCAATTGTGTACCATTTCTCCTTTCCACTTTTATTTTTCTTTTGGTTGTCCTACTTTGACCTCTCCGTACACCACTGTCAACTACCTCGACCCATTCCTGACCTAGTTTCCTTGTCGTTTGTTGGTGGGAGTTGTGTAGTGTGGTTCAGTTACAGTGGCGTAGATATTTGTTAAGATGATGGGTATACTCCTTTTTTTTAATGCTAGGGTTTTTATTTTATATAGAAGATGCAAAGAACGGAAATAATGTGGGATGAGTTTCTTTTGTTGGCGCTGATGGAGGTTCATGGTAGCGTAATAACGATGATTAAATACTTATGGATTCCTTAAAGAACTATTAATGACAATGTGAACTGTGTTACTCATTGGGGAAAATTACTACTTAAATAAATAACGTGATTAAACTTATTACTTATAGTTATAATATTAATCTAAGTATATAATGTAGAGCCAAAATTCTTCCACTCGTTATTTTGCGGTTTGTGCCTATTGCGTACTATAAAACAATAAATAACTATAATAGAAAACTATAAGGCATATTAATATATTAAATAACTATAAAAAAAGGCATATTTACTAAATAACTATAAAAAGGCATATTTATTAAATAACTAAAAACATATCTACCAATTCGAGTTGGCAACTCTGTCAGAACTCACCTACGTCCGTTAAAAGTTGGGCAATTCGTTTACCATGGACCATTGACTAATTTATGCAGATGCGGATTGTGGGAAAATTTCCATAGGAGGAGGGGGTGAGCTTTTGTGTACCGCTGGAACTGTGTGGGGGTGGGGTCTTTGCGGGTTTGGTGCCCCGGTAGGGTAGCTGGGCTAGAGTGATTGCGAATTCTACCTTAACTTCTCCTCCAACATTACTGGGGGTGAAAAAATGCCCTGGCTGGCCAAATATCTCGTTCGTGTCCCGAGTTTGTGATCTATACGTGGAATTATTGGTCTATTAGAAAAGAACGACACCGGTTAGTTGTAAATGTAAAAGGTTGGAGAATATCCTGATCCCAGAACTGCGAGAAAGACAGTTGGTGTCCCTAGGTAGTTATACACTGTAACTAGGTACACCTAGGTACAATGTCCCTAGGTAATCCAACCCATTAAATTCCATGTTGTACGTACAGCTTCTTGCATCCCCTTAATTTGTGGCATTCATTCCTCTCCTTCCCGAGAGGCGACATCGTTCACTTTGGGTAACACTGATATACATATTATTCTCTACCACGTTTCTAAGAGCAATCTTAAGACACCTTGTATAATGGATGTAGTAGAGCTGGGGTGCACAACCTCTGGCCCACCAAGAAATTCTATTCTTCCCGGAAAGATGTTCTATAGAAAAGTGTCAATACACAAAAAAAAAACACGCTATCCATATTTCTTTCATAAAAATACGAAAAATCGGGACTCATACGGAATGCCACCGATCATTACAAACAATTGTCAAATGTTATCGTTATCATTATAGCCAAAATAATTGTTAAAGTTCAGTAGGATGGCTAAATACGGCCGAAAAAAATGTCAAAGGCAAGTAAAGTTGTCTCTACCGCTTAACCCTTTAAGCAGTTATTTAAATTTTCCTGATCCACATTTTTTATAATTGCCACAATGGAAATAAAACCGTGTTAAGAACCCGATATATTTCAGGGTGACTGAACTAAAGCAGATCAAGTTTGGCGAGATATCTCGGGATTGTCGCTGTAAGGGTTAAATTGCTGAAAAATCACCAATAGTAAGAAATAGAGGGCTACTAAAAATCGGAATGGGTAAAAACGTAATTCATTAAAAAACGTTAAGTAGTTGCGCTATATCCGTGTCAGGATGCCAATACAAGACAACAGTTAACTACGTAAGGCGCGTATACATTATCGCGCGGGTTTTGTAACGTACGACCCTCTGCAGCGGTCCTATTCAGAGGCGTACGCAAGATCGAACTTTGCAGGGGGCACACCGAGTTTGAGAATGGAAGTGGGGGGGGGGGGAAGCGCAAAAAATTCCCTACTAAGAATTTTCCCTAACCACTTTCAGAAAGTATTTTAAATTTACCAAAATTGATTAAGATAGCAGCACATAAAGGTATTTTCTTTAAAAAAAATTGTTATTTTACAATACGGTGGCACGGGTCCCCTGTGCCCCTTCCTGAGTACGCCTCTGGTTTTAATCCGTTCATGGTTACACAAACTTCCTTTGTGTTCCTTTTATTTCCTTCGCATTGATGATTCCTGGTGGGTCAAGTTCAAACAGCTCAAGAATCATTCACAATACCGTACAAATTACTGAACAACCAATTGTGACTGCTTACCTTGCACGATCCACGCACTAATGCATACGCGCCTTAATAGGACTTTTTCTTTTATTTTACAAAAACGCAAGCGCAAACTGATAGACAAAAACAGAAACAAAAAATACATATAAACACATAGATTAGGAACATTCACTGTGTGACCCCAAGGGACTA